>NC_052489.1:25415107-25522424 GCF_009730915.1 Dioscorea cayenensis subsp. rotundata | reverse complement strand
AGAGGAAGAACATCAACAGTACTGTGGAGTTAGTGACGGTGTTGTACTGGTATCGGCATCCGTTGGTGAAGGAGGCGGTGGTAATTAATAGCGATGCCTCACCCGTGCCGGGGAGAGACACCGTGGGCTAGCTAGCTTTTGTGCATGTCACTTATCAAGGAAGGGACATGTTAGTGTGATTGAAGAGACTGCAGGAGCAAATTGGCAAGGTTGATGGTGCTCAAGACGGTGGTTTTCATGGATGAGCTTCCAAAGTACTCCTCTACCGGGAAAATTCTCAAACTCAAGCTTAGAGAGATGGGGGAAATTGGATTCCAGTTGCCACAAGTTGGGATGGTGAAGAAGGCGTATAAGAACAAGTGGTAACATGCTTTTAAAAACCAACCTATATCTATATTATTATTATTTACTATATAATAAAATAATAATCAAAATTAATATTATATAATAAAATAATAACTAAAATTTATAAAATTATGGCTAAAAATGGACCACATCCAGTTACCAATCAAACAAATCCACTAAATTATTATATTATATAAAACACAAATGAAGGGATCCTTATTTTGTTAATAATTTTTTTATATAAATTAATCATGTGGTTTTCAAGTATCGAAGAAGAACGAACGGCGTAAAACACATAATTGACTGGGTACCATTTGGTAATTGGTTGATTGATTACATTAATGCATCCATAGTACTATAGAACATTCAACTAAATGGTCAAAGAAGTGATGAAGAAAATTGGAGCTAATGACTGATGCATTATCGTTGAACAAGAGCAAGCTAATTGTAACATTGTTATTATTTTCATAAGCTAGATAGATGAATATTATGAGAGCATATGAATACTACCACAATACCTATTCAAAATACATGCAATTCCACGCAAGGATACATAAAGAATGTTTTTATCCATTTTGCACCTTGCTTTACAAGGATCATTCAATTTTTTATTATATTATTTTTTCTTAAATTTATGTCCTTATTATATGCATCCTAAATTTTTTGCTTTACCTCCAATACCTGAGTAACATGTATAAAACCAAGATAAAAACATTGGTAACCCAAACCTGAAAAATATACATATTGCTAAGGCCTAGGAGTTAATCTGAATGTTATTAAAGTCCAGCTTAATTTGTGGGTAAAAATTTATTTGGACCAATGGTCAGGCTGACCTAGTCTGGGTTATTTTTAATTAACCTTGAGTAGTTATTTTTAATCATCCAATTTGTCTTTTTAGAATTGGTTCATATCACGTCCCATTTGACCTTGAATATGAAAGCCATGTGTTTCAGCCTCGCCTCTTTAGATTTGAAAAAGCCTGGTGCTTAGTTGAGGGATTTGGCGATTTACTTAGGAACTAGTGTAATGAGATCCCTTTTGAGTGATACGGTGCTTTTATTGTTTCTAAAAAACTCTCCCAATATTTCAAGGCAAGGTTGTGATTTTGAGTTTAACATATGTTTAGGTCCATGAAGTTGAGAAATTAAGTTGTCCATATCCACCATGATCTTGAGACAATTGATAATTTGAAAGAGCTAAAACAACTGATCACTCTAAAGTAGCGAGGATAGGAAGTGGAGTTGCATCCGACATTCGATATTGTTATGTGTTAAGAGAAAATTTACTGGAAACAATGATCATACCTGACTTGGTTAAAAAAAAAATGACACAAATATTAAATTCTTCTATGTTGTAACTATTGAACGTTGTAACTATAATCATATCCCTTATATTTACCATGATAATGCAATTGTTGATGGAAATGATGAAATTGGATAAATTTTCTCTTTCTAATGTCAGGCACAATATGGTGGTCATCGTCAACAACAAACAAGGAATCAAAGAAATCAAGGTTATGTTTGACTGTTGACAATGCATCCTAAAATACAGAAAGGAGAAAGCCATCTATATATATATATAGATCAATCTTTATTATGATTGAAATAAGGTGGCGTGCAATTAGAGGTAATATAAGGTTACCCCAAAATATGAACGAAATAAACTAAATTTTTAAATAATAATAAATATTTATTATCAAACAACTTTATATTTGATTTATAAATGTTATAAACTTTAATTTATTTGGAACCTATTAAGTAAGAGTATTATAATAAAATCACAATTAATAATATAAAATTACCACCTAATTAAATATAGACAGTTATATTCTAATCACATTACTATATTGTCAACTAAACAGAAATTGAACATATTCTATTAATATAACTTAGTAATTATATTCCGAATAATAATGTGAAATTCTGTGAACCAAACAATCTTTTAGTGGCAAGAGATGCTAATTAAAAACAAGATTGTTTATTTCAAGTCAAATGTTTTAAAAATTTATAAGAAGCAAAGCTTTCAGAAAATCATACTTTAGCTTAGAAAATCTAAAATCTACTAAGAATAAAATTTACCTAAAGTGTTGCTCGATACGCCAAGTCACAAAAGACACATGCAATCCTAGACAATCAAGTACATCCTTGCTTGATCAAGTTGATATAAAATATTTTAAATCTATGTATAACTTTTTAAATTATTAATTTAGCCACTTGGGACTGGGAACTTCAATGGAAATTCAGTTGGAGTTATTGTTGATTAAGGCTGACTATAAAAAATCCAGTAAACATGCCTCTTAAACCTAATGAAATAGGTGTTGTTTACAGGATAAGACTGCGTGTCAACTATTGGACAAGTGCCTCACACTATATTTTAAGCAGGAGAGTTGTACATATCTATAGGGAAAATAACAAAATCATAGAAAACTTTACCCAAAATGGGAGCCCAGAATAAGCAGCAGAAGCAATATGAAATCAAAGCTGAAGCAGCTCTCACACATTTTATTACTTTTAGGGGAAAAAAATTATTAATTTTTAAAAAATTAGTAAAAAATTATATCATCCTCAAAAAGATGATTTTTTGACACATCAGTATACAGAAAATTTAAATCATATGCAGGTTACTCACTACTGGGCTCAGTCCACCTTTTCCTTTAGTTAGTATGTATAAGCATCCAGTTATGAAAAATACTTTCAGTTCAATTTTCTTTGCTCTGTTTCATCACTGAGCGAAACCATTTCCAGATTTGGCACATTGCTTACTGCATTTGGATTGAGGGAAAATTCGAGAAAACAAGTAGGCAATTAAAACAGACAAGAGGAAGACAAATGGAAACAATTCTATCTTGTTTTCCAATTCCTCATATTTCCATTTCCACCAATATTCATCAATGAAATGAAAACAGAATTATATATATAAACAATGATAGTATTTTTTTCCTCATCATTTCATCATTTTCTCTACTCTGTTCCCTTTAATTTCCCTCAATCCATTCAGAGCCTTAATACAATATATGGCAGATATTGCTAAGGAGTCCATAAAGCAACTGCAGGGGAGGTGTATAATATGTGACCTGCAATTGTGCATGTATGCCATCAACCCACACTAATGGAATGACCATATCATTCTCATTAAGAAGGGTACAGTACCACACAAAAAAAAAAGGGTTCATGAACTCATTTCAAAATAAGGAAGACTACTTCCCTTGCTCTCCTTTTCATCATCTTTAGTTGTCATGGTATGGTAGCTATATCCTGTCCATTTGATTGGATGCCCAAACTGACTGTACATCTGGTCCAGTTGAAAACAAGCTACCAGGATTCAGAGCAGGGTTTGAATTCCCAGCATCCTGCAAACCATGTAGAGCCCATTCTTTCCTGCAAAATCAGATGAAAATGTGATTAGCTTCTCAGAGACGGAGCAATGCGGGATCACTAAACAACAAGCATAGAAAAGAGTCAGGTAAATTACTCATTGAATATATATAATCAAGGATATCTAACTCATCTCAAGTTTAAATTTACTTGGGTTCCCAAATTAATGCTCCAAAAAGAGAAACATGCTGTATGGTGCAAGGATAAGATTCATAGAGACTACTTGAGACACCAAGGCAATGTTAATGAGCTTACAAAATATATGAAAGAAAACTCATGCACACCAATGTCTGTTTTGAAAATGTTAACAGGAAACAGACAACTGAACTTTGTAAATCTTTTGCAATGTGCAGAATAAAAAATTCAATTTGGTGAACATATCAGCATGCCAGAGAAGGCAAGAATTGATCTTTAATTGTTGAAATGAAAATTTCAGAATGGAAATAAAAACATGAAAACAGAAAATCAGACAATATCAAATTGGAAGGCATGATGATGAATTGTGGTAGACAAAAGTAACACCCTCCAATTAGGATTTACCACATGAATCATTGTTCACCATCAAGCTAGGGAGAAACAACATCAGTCACCTGGACATAAATCAATTTAAGTCTTCAATAATCACCCTGGGTCATTCATTCAACCCCTCCAATAATTTCTCCGGGAGATCACTCCTCACCTCAATCAGATGCAGTGTGATTTATTTACACATGGGACCCTTTTCTATTACAAGTATCAGAAATTGACCTTACATCCAAGTCTCATCTAAAACCCAATTAAATTTACTGCACATCAAAACTATCATCCTTATCTTTAGCTAAAAGCACGAGCCTGGTTTATCAGACTTAAATGACGGTCCTTTGCAAGTTTAAAGATGTGGAAGATAATCATACAAGTGAGCTTGACTTTTGTCAATAAGTAATGCCCTAAGTTCTTCCAAAAACATAAATTCAAGATGCAGGGTAGGATTTTATTCAGTTTGCCCATGAGTATATAACAATTTACAGGTGAAAATTTATACATATGGATCTTCTATTTGGAGGCAGCAATGGATTCACATTTGGATCACATATTCCTCACATAATCCTACTGCCTGGTTTCTCTTATACTTGGGTACAAATACTACTCTCACGCATGCTAATTCTGCAACAGTAATCATCTATAAAAGATTATTTGGTTCCCAGAGGTATGCCAATTTCTTCTGTTTACATCAACATTTTTCTAAACTAAATAATGCCTTTCTCATAAGCCATGTGGTATCAACTGCAATGATGCTTCTATAAACTCCGCTCAACAGTGTCCAACACTACCTCATTCAAATCCTTAAATCATCTTTCCTAAGTCCTCTCATCCCTCTAAAGTCAATACAAATTGCATTAGAATGCCTATATGGCTATATGTAAGTACATAAACAAACCATCATAAATAACTCTTTCTCATGTTATCTTCAATTTAGACTACTAATTTAGCACACAATTACCCCAAGCTCTGATTTCATATTTCCACATAATTTCCACATATCCGTCTAGATATTACCTTAGCTGCTGCAATAATTTCGTGTATTTGATGTTTTTAATATGCTAACATTCTAAACCATAAAGCATAGCAAAACCAGTACAAATGCAGAATTTACCTTTTTAATCCAGAAAGATCATATGAACACATGAAATTGCACTCATAATTCTCCGTTTAACCCATCAAGTCTTTCAGTTACAAGTTGCACCTTCTTATACCTTACCATCTCTTTGAAGAATTTACTGATTCCAAGATATTCAAAGGAACACTTTAATAGATATTTTGTCCTCAGAGAAGGCTCAACTGTGTTCTATATTTATTATACAAGTAAACCTACATCCAAATTGTTTAATTAGCATTCTAAAAGTTCTAACATGAGTTCCATGAATCATATTAGCATTCAATCTTGTTCCACTTTCATTAGTTAGTACAAAACTTTATGTAAAAAACATGGAACAAGGAATATCATCTCAAATGGTTCCAATGATCTTACCCATCACTACTGCAGAAAGAAAGAAATTAGATGAGTGCAATTCTATGGTGATTGACAACTCATTAAACATGTCACTGCTAGTTCTCTCTCAAGTACTATCATTTTCAGACATATCCTTAACAATCTCAAAGATACAATAAATAGGTACCTTCTTTTCCTCTCAATAAACCACCATATCGGCCTTCTTAAGCACTTAACTATGGCTTTTTCTAATAAATAAATGGTACATAAAGGTAATAGCTTTTCTCTCTAATTTATAATATTAATTGCCTTTGTAAAAGCGAGACACATAATAGACCAAAAACACATCCAATGGCATCGCAAATATACAAGCTAGACAAAGTACACCCTTATACCTCAAAGAGATACATACATGAACAAAATCATCAATCCAAATCCAAATAAATTGCATAAGGCCCTATTTAAAGAGATAGATGTTTTCTGACAATAGAAAAATTTAATCTGAATTATAATTGATAATTCAAAGGAAAAGATTTGAGCTAGAAGCATAGGATTTAGAAAAATGACATATATGTCTGTGTAACTACTAGAGTTTGATGATATCTTTACAGTGAACACAACACGTCAAACTTCAATATGGACAAAAATGTATTGACATCAAAACCCTGATAGGTTTTGTAAAAGATGTAGTTTCTATTTTCCTAGTTAAGCTTCAAAATAAGACCTATGTCACCTCCATCAATGTATAGCTGCTTGTTCCAGTGTCCTACGATTTATCTGAACAAATTCAAACGCATAGAGAACCAACCAAATAAACTAGAAGATATGCAGACCATATTTAGTCAAGTCTGCATATTAATTCAACCAATTAGGTAAAATCTGGCCAAATTAGGCTGACTTTGGCCGAAGGCACTGAGGAAACTGTCTGAAGCAAAAAATAGACAAAATGAGGCAGGTTGAAGATCAACCTAGAGATATAAGCAAGGACCCAAAAAAAAAGGGACAAAAGTGGAGATATGTCAACCTGCATCTGTTAAACTAGGGTGCCGGACACATTCTAAGACTGGTTGAAGATCAACCTAGAGATATAAACATTTTTGTCTGCAATGGCATGAAAAACTACCAAATAAATATGATGAAGGACAAGAAGATCTGGTATCTCTTCTTAGACTGGTTTATTCAAGGCATATCTGGTACTCAAGACCATTACAAAACCAGAACTATACTGTTTGACACTTAAAACATTTTAGAATGCAGATGCTTAATTTCTCCCAAAATTAATAAATCAAGTAGCTATCCAAATCATCTTTCTAACAAAATTATTGATAATAATAATAACTATATAAATTTAGACCTTAGATATATTTCAGCAATGAGAAAATAGTTCAGCAACAGTATCATCAATTGGTTTTAAATCAGAATTTGGGAGTTGGACACAAATTAGCGGAAGAAATTAAACAAATCAAAGATAGAACATCTGAGTCAGAAACTATCAGAAAAAGAGTAAATATTCTGCAGGTTTCCTGGAATAACGACTAGCACCATAAAGGGCAGAAATAGGGCATTCTCTGGTGTTGATTTTCTGAAAGCAAGATACTATATAAAAGAATAAAGCTTATAAAATGAAAGAAATCAGTACAAAAAGATAGAAGAAAAATTGAACAGAATGTAAATTACATACTTGGACCAAAAATTAGCAGGAGGCAGATCAAAAGGGCGGAGAGCTTCTGACCCATTTGAAGCATCATGTCTCATCTCATTCCTGGCAGCATTATCCATGGGATTAAACTGTGGGAAAAAAGTCACATGACTTTCCCCATCTCCTGCCAATTGGGGGAAAAGAGGTTTACGCATCCATATATCACTCTCATTTAGACCATGACCAAAACGACTAAACATTCCGCCATTAAGAGAATTGTCCACATGGGCATTCTGCGGAGAGTGAGTGCCAGGAATGGAAAGATTTTCAACTGCAACAGGTGACAACACAGGAGTGTGAGACAATGGATGCATCATCATATCATCTAGGTTTGACTTCTTCTGCCCCAGAGGCAAAATCCAATTGGAAGGTCCTGTTACCATATCCAATGCATCCTGAGCTAGTGGAGTGCCCCACATTTGCCATGTCCGTTGTTCAAGTGCAATACTTGCTCCATCCAGTGATTTTGGGGTGCTTGGAGATTGGCCTATTGCAGTGCGCTTTTCTTCTGAAATGCGTGATCGAGAAATGGGGGATTCAATGGGAGAAGGTTTGATCACATCAGCAGGGGCAGTTATCTTCTTACTTGCATTGTGTGGTTCGTCCATTTTATTGCAAGAGACAAACCCAGCACCTAGGTCCAGTGGAAAATTGTCCAGTGAATCAGAAACTGGGCCAAGCAAGGAGAGAGGATATGGGTTATAGCATGGATCCTCAAAAATTTCTGCCTCCTCCAATATTGAATTCCGTACTCGCTCACTGGATATAGATTCAGCAGGCAACGAATGAGAAACCAAATTACCACCCCTTGAAACATTTACTGAAGGGGAGACACCGAAAGATGATGGCTGCACACTAATTTGGCTATCTAAAGAATAACTAGCTGCTACTCTTTGATCCATCATACATTCGTTATGAGTTTCAGCTTTTTCATTCTGGTTAGAAAAGCCATTGGTGTTCACACCATCATGAGGAGAAACAATTGTAGAGCGAGTAAACAGCTGATGCCATGATTTCTTTGGTGCAGCCGTTGGAGGCCGAACCTCTGACCCAACCTAGAAGGAAGTGAACAAGGCAATAGAAGTTCCAAGAACTTAGTTAATACATGATCTCAATTTCACCAATGTATATAATGGAAACAAAGAAATAGAATAACAAAGAGAGGGAGAGGAGTAACAGTTAGAACTCACAGCTCGATCAAAGTTAGACTTTGAGATCCTATCATCAGCAGCTGAAGTGATTTTTCCCATTGCATGAATAGCAGGGTAAACATCTTTTCTAATAGCAGAACTAAACGTTTGATCCACATATCCAAACTTGTTCACTTTGGCAACAGTAGTAGAGGTACCCTGAGCATTTCTCCCAAAAAATGAAGCCCCATCGAAGCCCTTGGAAGGAGACAGAGATGACCCTGTAATGCGATCAAAGTACTTAGACTTACTTGTTGCCACCTTCAGCCCATTGCCAGATTCTGATGTGTGGCACTTATACTTGCCAGCCACAAATTTCTGTCCATCTCGTCTCTCAATCTCATACTTTTTATCAAGCTTACGCTTCTTCTCATTTTCTCTGCTAGTCTTCTTATCAAACTCCTCTACATCAGAGTTGCTTTTGCTCGAACCTTTGTCCTTCTCTTTCTTTCTATCCTGCCTCCTTTTCTCTGCTTCCTTCCTTCTATCTCTATCCCCATCCAGACCAGAGCCCCGCGAATGAATTCTCTCAGCTTCCAAAATCTCATCTCTCAACTTTCTCCTTTCTTCCACCAGCCTAGCAACCTCTTCCCTCTGCTTCCTTTCCTCTTCCTCCAACATCTCCTTCTCCAACCGTGCCTGCCTCTTCTCCTCAGCTTTTCGCCTAGATTTCTCTCCTCTACTCTCTTGGCAATTCCCACCATTCTCTCCTCTACTCAACGACCCTTTGTTATCCCCATCTGGAGAGTCCTTGCTTGAAGAACCAATCCGGAAAATTTTCCTCAGAATCCACCAAATGCTCCCCAAAAAATATGAGAGCAACTTGGAAGCACAGAGTAGAGCCCCCGAATAAGACTTCTCCGTCATGCACCGGTTGTTACCAACCCAATACCGGGGGACGGGACCTATCCGGCTTCCGTTCCCCTCGGCCGCCCAAGCGTACCCACAGATCCAACCATTGATGCCCAGGCTCGGACCAGAGCCTTCGGGGAGATCAAGAACGGGCCTTTTAGAGATGTGGCCACAGTAGGAGCACATGAATTGTCCACAGCCGGGTTTCTGGTCGCGATAAGGGGTGAGACAGTTGCGGCACCGGCGTGTGGCGGCCTTGCGGAGCCTCTGGAGTTCAAGCGCCTGCGCGCGGCGGCGCTCGCGTAGCCTCGCGGAGCAGCGGGCACGCCAAACGGAGAGCTGAGGCATGAGGATCTCATACCAGAAGAGGGTTACGAGGAGGACGGTGACGCAGGCAAGACGCGGCGACGTGACTTCAAAGCGGAACCGCGGCGGCAGGAGCTGCGAGAACGCCCAGAGTGCAATCAGCGGGATCACCAGCCAAGGCAGCATCGTCACCAGCCGGCGCGACCACCTCTGCACCACGCACAGTATACACATTATCCGCAAACAATATTTCCCCAATCTCGTCGCCGGCCGTCCTTCAACACCTCCAAAAGCAATCCTTAACCCTAGAAACCTACTAAATCTCTACAAAACAAGAATCCAGGAATCATATGAGCCCTAATCGGGAAGAAACCAGGGGTTTCGTGGGAATCGCGGAACCCAACGGGCGATCGATCGACTGCACGCTTCCAAGGACTCGATTGGCGAGGAATCAAAGAAATGGAAGAGAAGACGATGCTCAAGGTCTCCAAGAGAGCACTTTGCCGTGGTCCGCGTCCACGAACGGGAGGAAATTCGTCGGAGACGAAGAAGATGGCACAATTTACCCAAAAAAAAGAAAAAGAAAACCCAACAAAATCATAGATATTAAAATATCCTAATTTTCTGATTTAAATAAATATTACAATAATTCGCGGGAGTAAAATGTATAAAAGGAGTTTATCGAGGGTTTTTTACGTAATTTGGCGTCACAGCATTGATTGGTGGTTAGAGTGGAGAGTGGGAACAAATGGCTAATAACCGAGTTCGGAATCATGTGAGAACCACCATGAAAGGATTCAATTCGGGTCACGTCCATGTGGACCCGGCCCGGGCATTGACCAGGTTGAGTTTATGGGTCAGGGGTCGATAGGTTTAACCCGATAGGTTAAACCAGGGTCAATAATAAAATATTAAAAAAATATTATAATAATTAATAATGATAAAAAATAATTTAACTTATATTTTGATAATTTAAAAACATAATTATTTTAATTTATATCTTTTCTGTTATTTTTAAAATATCTAAAACATAATGAATTTAATATTCAAAATTTTAGTGTAATATATAGATTTTTAAAAAATATATAAAATATTAAAAAAACCCTAATCCAAATCCCAAGACTTTAATTCCGGGACTCACAAAATTCAAAAACAAAATTTAAAAATACAATCTCTCTCCCCCGTCTCTCTCTTTCTCGTATACTTGCCGCCCCTTCCACCCAATCTCTCTCTCTCTCTCTCTCTCTCTCGCATCTAGCTCTCACCGTCTCTCTTCCATCTCTCTGAGTCTCTCCCCGTCTCTCTCTCTCTCTCGCATCCAACTCTCACTGTCTCTCTTCTATCTCTCTTCCATCTCCCTCGCAAATCCCTGCCTCCGTCTCTCTTCCATCTCCTCTAGCTGCGGCCTCTTTTCCATCCACCGTGACCTTTATTTATTTTATTTATTTTAAAAACTTATTATCCGGGCCAATAGATTACCGGGTAAACCGACCGGTTCACGGTTGAACCGCCCGAGTCATTAAATTAATACCGGGTTTTTATATACCCGGTTCAAAGGTCATGCCCGGACCGGTCACATGGTCGGTTTCCGGTTTTTTCGGTTGAACCGGCCGGACCAGTCCGGGTCTGACAACCATGCCAAGAAGGGGTCTTTTAAGTGATGGCATGAGATGGAACGTGAAAGGAAGAAGAATGGTTTAATTTTGGTGGGGGTTGCGTGGACAATGATAGGCTTTTTTCATCAAACACTTGGCTGATTTTGATTTGGTTTTGGATGAGGAGGGTGTTTAGCGTGTCTGGATAATAATGCTTAACCTTTCTCTTATTTCTTAATCTATTTTGAGGTTTTATTATGAATATTTTATGATATCTAAGAATTAGGATTTGTTTCCCACTCTTTTGGAGTTATCCATGTTCATAAGGTGGTGTTATAATGAAGGGTTTTAGAGGTTTGAACCTAGTTGGTGTGTTTGTTGTGCCAAATTGGCTGGTGTGCTTTTGAGGTGGAGCTGAATTTGGGTTGTTGAAACTCTTGTAATATCCCATGATTTTCACATGAAAATAAATCTTATTAACTTTTAATTAAAAATGTTTGACTCTTTATTAAAATTTATTTTAGATGGGACAAAGATGGTAGACTCCTTTCTTATTGGAAAAGCCATATTAAAGTTTGACCGTTCATTTGCCTCGATATCAGATACGAATCCACATCTCGAGGCGCGCTTGTGGTCTTTATTCCTTCCTAAGGCCTTGGCGTTCCTTGCAAGAGAGGAGCAAAGGAAGAGTGGGATGGGGTCGGTGGCGAAGAATGGGTGGATCTCGCCGGCGTTTCCAGCTCTCTTCGGAGACGAGGGCTCGTTCAAGGAGAAGCATCTTCGCTCTCTAGTAATGGCGTCCCCGAGAAATCCTCTGAAGCATGGCATTCTTTGCAAGATCTCTGGCAGCGGAACAATGGGAGAGAATACCCATGGAAAAGTTCAGGTGAGTGTCTCTAATGGAAGGAAGATCGAGGACTACAACACCGCCATGAAGAGGATGATGAGGAATCCTTATGAATACCATCATGATCTCGGTGAGCGACTACTCTATCCCTCCCATTCCCATCCTTCTTCATCTTAGGATTTTTGTTGCATGTTTTGTTAGATTGGTATTTTGAGGAGGTTTCAAAGAGTTGCATTTGAGGAAAGAGTGGTGCGGATATAAATGATTCACCAATCTCTTGTTAATATTTAGATTATCTGTTTTGAGATTTATGGAAGTCTGGAAGACCATACTTTTTTGGGTAGTTTCGAAGAAAAAGGAGTCAAAAATGAGTATGATAAGATGTATTTCTTCATGATGAGCTTGTTTTCGTATTTCATTAGTCTTTCTCATCTGCATATAATTGTCAATGTTTTAGGCTTAAGGAGTTGTGTAGTTTTGAAATGATAATGTTCTCTGTTGAACTGTTTTATTTAGTTTCTAATGCATATGTAAAGATAGGATCATGATATTTGGTGGTGTTCAAAGGAATGTTGTGCTCGGCTTTTAAAGTTTGTTATTGCTACTAAACCTTGAAATTTAGGCATGAACTATACCATCATAAGTGACAATTTAATCGTGGGATCCCAACCTCAGAAGCCTGAAGATGTTGAATATCTGAAGGAGGAAGAGAAAGTGGCATATATACTCTGCTTGCAACAGGATAAAGACATAGAGTACTGGGGGATTGATATCCAAGCTATTGTTGGGAAATGCAAAGAACTCGGTATTCTCCACATGAGAAGGCCTGTAAGCTTATGCTTTTTTCACTTATTTTATATCATGAATGAAAAAGTTTTTAGCATAGTTTCTCATTTAGCACATGGTACCAATGATTTTTCCCTATATATGATAAATTTGAAAAAATTGCCATTAGTATGCTATCTTGATTTATCTGAAGTAGAAGCATCTATTTATGTTCTGCCTTTTCAAACAATGAATATAATTTATCTTAAATTTTATTTTTCTTTAATTCATATTATGGAATTCTTAGCCATTTCTTGGATTTTTAGATAACGTGGCATTAATAGTTTTTTTATGTCTAGCTTCTTGGGTTTTAGGATTTTACTGGTTGCCAATTGCCTTTTGATTTTTATAATAAGTTTTGGAAACCTTCTGGAGGTCCTTTTGTAAAGAAATAAGAAATATAACATTTCTATAAAGTCCAGTAGTATGTCGCTTTTACCTTAAGTGGCAGTTGAGCTATTTCGACTTGAGGGCTCTTTTTTACAATGATAAAAACTTACAATTCTCCTGCCTAAATTGGTTCATGAGTCAGTCAAATGCAGTGAAACTTTCCTATGGATATAGGCTATTTAATGTGTTTCTTGCCTTAACCCATGATATATAGCATGTCAACAAGCAATGTGGTTTTTTTTTAATATTAAAAACGAAACAAGCAACATCACTTAATTCTCTCCAATTTAAGCTAATAGTAATTGAAACAAACTCGTGAATGAGTTGTACTCGTCTAAATGCCTGTGTTTAGTTTTAGTATTAGCCAATTAAAAAAAAACAGATGCGTGGCTACTAAGAAGTTATACATATACAGTAATTTCTATTGAGAAATTTTACATCAGCAAAAAGCAATCTAGTTTTCTCTTCATTAGTTTTTCTAAACCATTGTTGATTGCTTCTTGATGGTGTTCCCTATTGATGAGAATTTAATTGAACATTTTCCTTCATGTTGTGCCCATTTATGTTGTGATGCTTCATATGGTCTACAATGATGTCTAGCATTATAATTTTTTGGATTAGACATCTTTATTGGTCTATTCATCTAATCAATTTTTATAAATTTTTAAACTTGGACATAAAATTCTTAATAGAGCAGCTGAGTTGTGACAGCGGAGTGTTTAACAGACAAAAGAAGTAGAAGAAAGCAGGGTAGGGTTTTTCTTGTTTCACTTATGCCCTCGTGGACGATCTCAATATTCAAAAGCTTCAAGCTCTCATTTCAAACTTAAAAAGATTGAGTGGGATCAAATTTAATTTGAGAAAATAAAATATCTTGTGACATTATATGCTTTCATTCAAATTTAATAAGTAATCGAGAAATGTGACCTCTATTTGATTTTAATAAATGAAAATCTGGTCCAACACTGAAGTGTTGTTTTATTTAGTACACATTACGTGAATTCTTTGTACTGAGAGGCATTTTGCATTTAGGAAAGACATCTTACTTCTTAATTTGATTTGATGGCTTTATTTTCAGTTTCAAAAATTAAAAAAATCAAGGGTTTTCCAATTAATGGAAATGAAATTTCTTGGAGACCCATAATGCCTAGAAATTTGAGGATTGAAGGAGATGATATTGTCATATAAGATGCTAAGAAATTGATCATCAGGACGTGCTGTCTGTAAAAGATTTACCTCTTGTTCTGAATTAGTTAAGATTATTATTGGAAATATTTTGAGTTTTTACCTTTTAATTTCTTGTTCATTGCATGGATAGTCAAGTACCATTTATTAAGCATTAGTTTCAACTTCTTAATGTTGTTCTCAGCTTCAAATTAGAACTGGGGCTATTCTGTAATGTTAACTTTGATCATGTGTGTAATCAGGCAAGGGATTTTGATCCTGATTCTCTGCGAAGCCAATTACCAAAAGCAGTTTCATTATTAGAGTGGGCTATGTCAGAGGGGAAAAGAAGGGTTTATGTTCACTGTTCTGCTGGTCTGGGCAGGGCCCCTGCAGTTGCTATCGCGTACATGTTTTGGTTCTGTGACATGGATGTAAGTCCTATCCTAATGCTCTGTGCCCTTTTCTTATAGCATAGAGGCCTCTCTCTCTCTCTCTCTCTCTCTTTCTAGCAAATTTTCCCTAGTATGATTATAGATTGTAATGTACATATCTCAATGCCCAGTTGCCCAAAGCATTTTTGATATCTCTACTGTTTATTCCATATGGATAATGGATGAGCGTCTAAAATTTTAGCTTGTATTTGATGTTTCAAACTATAAATTTGATTGAGAGCTCTTCATTGGCTCTCCATAAATGTATATGAAGATATAAAAATCTATGCCCATCTTAAATTTTGGTTTTGCAGCTGAATGCAGCATATAATGCACTCACTTCAAAAAGGCCCTGTGGGCCAAATAAGAGAGCTATTCAAGGGGCTACATATGATCTGGCAAAGAATGATCCATGGAAAGAACCTTTTGAGAACCTTCCAGAGCATGCTTTTCAAGGCGTTGCAGATTGGGAAAGAAAGTTAATTCAAGAACGAGTTCGTGGGCTTCGTGGTATTTGATTATTTGATCTTCAAGCTCCCAATTCTGTGGCTAGTAAGCCTCCTTGCTCTTTCATTAGAATGGAATTTGTTGCTTTTACATATTTACAAACTTTATACAGAAAATGCTGTTGTAATAATATTCTGTCATGATGAATTTGCTGCTTCCATATAACTGGAAGATTGAATGTGGCGAAAATCAAATAATATGTATGATGGATTTCATCTGAAGCATCGTAACTGGAACATGAACCAATCAATAATTAATGAAGCAAGTCTGATGACTGCTTATTTATATTTTCTGAGTTTATACTATAGTGCTAATCTGTTAAACTTCACCCATTCAATATGAGCCTGGAAAATGTCATAACAACCATCTTTCTGCTATGTATATGATAACTTGAAATAGCCATATATGGTGGAAACGTTGGTCATTGGGTGGCGAGATGTTCGTCATGCACAAAAAGGTCCAACAAACTGTGCACTGATGTAACTGCACAAACGGATCTGCAACCGGAGATATTTTCCACTAGCTTGAAATAATTAATCCCTTAATATTTTGATAAATGGCAGTTATGAATAAAAACAGTTGCCAAAATGAATAAAAATGGTAAAAACTTTATTTGTTTTCGGCAAAGCTTTTATAGGAACAATGTCAGTTCTAAGTATATCTTACTTGAGTATAAAGGCCATGACATTGTATTGTTGGCAACATGTCACTGTCTTCGTTTTTGTGTTCTTTGTACAACAATGTACTTTGTCTTGTTTCTGCATGTATGAATGCCTAATTCTATCAAAGGCGCTATATATTTGGGATATTTGAACAATAGGCTTGATATACACATTTTCAATTCCTTTTAAGCTTTTCATTTCCTTCCAATTTGCAACCCATATCAAGGTATTGGAGCTTTGATAAGCATTCGGTTGTCTTTGTCTGCCATGACCATGAGCATGCATATTATTTGATTGCATGTTCATTAAAGTCGCCAGTGGAGTCAAACAAATTCATGAGGATTGATTCACTTTGTAAAGAGCAGCAGATAACACTGCTGAAAGCTGTTGTGCTGTAAGTGGCTTTTCCTCTGCTATTCGTAAACTTTTTTGTAAGAGACTAGTTGAAGCATGCAACTATTGAGATCCAGTTGATTGTATAATTGTTTCATCCAAGATTTCAAGTTATACTTAGGCTTTTTCACCTGCTTCAGTCTTTGTCTCTAGGCAGTGTGCTATTGCTAATCAGCATTCAATCTTTTCATGTTCTCAAACATCCATGGAAGAAAGGTTTGGAGAAAAAGGCAAGCAAGGCTTACTTTTTCCTTAATTGAGAAAAAAGGGAATTCGGATGAGTAAATCTATGTTTTAGGCTTAACTTAGTACATTCTTGTGATAAAAGTTGTAACAGAGGAGAAGCCTAGAATGGATCGTGTATCATCCCCTAACTATCACTCGCACAGGCGCACATTGTTTCGTTTCAAGTTCTGACGGACCTGTTCTTATTCGATCAGGATATGTCACAACCAATGCCGAATCAGGAGCTGATTGCCAAGGATTTGCATGGCTTTAAATGGCGATTCAAACATATATTCAGAGGTAAAAATCTTATCATCCTTGCACGATGCCTGTTCTGATTTTTTGGATATCATACATAATAAGCATGACTCCTGAATTTATTAGACAACCTATTTGTCCTATAAAGTTTTGAAACTATTGGCTTTGTTCATGGTTGCAGGGCAACCACGAAGGCATTTGCTGGACAACTGGCTGGAGGACATTTGTAACATCTAAGAGATTGGTTGCTGGTGACGTATTCATATTTATGGGGTTTATTATCATAGAATTATGTTTCAGATTTTCACCTGTCTGCGGTTGTACTTGATTTATAGAAAAGAAGTAGACCAACCATTAGAGGTACCTACAACCCTTCGCATGGGAAGAACAAAACAGACTTCGTTTCTGATCTTTACCTACTCTCTGATGGTACGTGATTTATAGAAGTGGATTTTTTGAAGTACCATTTTGCTTCTGTACTATGAGGAAAACTTTCAATGTTTCATAGAGGGGAGAATGGAGAATTGGGTGTTGGGCTGAGGTGGCTTGCTCGTCAGCAGAGTACGATCCCGCCCTCTGTGATATCGAGTCAGAGCATGCACCTTGGCGTGCTTGCCACTGCATCTCATGCTGTTTCAACTCAATCACTTTTCACAGTTTACTACAAGCCAAGGTGGGTAACATTTTTTTTTTTTGCGTGAAAAGACCACTGTGTGTTTTATTTTTACTCCCTGTTTGTTCTGGATGATTTATGCTATTATTTGCCGAGAAAATTGTCCCGGTTTTTCATAATCCAGAGCAAGCCAATTCATAGTGAGTGTGAGCAAATATTACAAGGCAGTGAACAATGGATTAAAGATTGGCATGCGGTTCAAGATGAGGTTTGAAGGGGATGATGTTCCAGAGAAAAGGTTTCTTGTCCTTGCACTGATTTTGTTGTTTCTTGTGCACCTTTAATTTGATTACTTGCTAACTGATCTTGATTGACATTGAACTTCCCATCTCAGTTTTGCGGGCACTATAATAGGAACTGGAGACATTTCTCCTCATTGGGGAGGTTCCAAGTGGAGGTCGCTGAAGGTTCCCTATCTTTTGTTTCTTCATCAAAATTTCATTCATACTTTGATTATTTTCTCATTGTGTGTGGTTTCAGGTTCAATGGGACGAACACATTAATATTCGCGGACCAGATAGAGTTTCCCCTTGGGATGTAGAACTTCTCAATGCCTCTGTGCCAGTTGCCAAGGTTACAGAATCAGTGGCTGTAAAGAAAAAGAGATCACACTCAATGATTGATTTCCGAGATGCTTCTCCAAAGGAGGTTCAAGACGGCGATGATCTGAAGGCCACACTCCCATCATGGCTATGGGCTTCCAGCAGCTGTTTAACTGAGGACTCCTTGTTGAAACCAAACAACATGGAGAGAGGAAAGAATCCTGAAGTGAGTAACGGCTGCAGACTTTTTGGGTTCGAACTGGTTCAGACTGCCAGTTCCACAGCTCCTGTTGAGAAGTTAACAGCTGGTCTAATCACCACCCCAGGTGCCACTAATGAGCATCCTGCTGTGGTTATCTCTAATTCTGTCAAGGACTAATCGACCAATTCAGTGCTTGCGAAAGTTGCAAAGCAACAGAAACATATACTGCAGATATCACCGAATCAGTGTCTGAGCCAGCAGAGCTTGTATACAAGGAGCCGCACAAAGGTAGATAGAGGGACTACTGGAAACAACAACCTTTTTTGGGTGTATCTTCTGATTAATTATTGTGTGTATTTGTTAAGGTTCACATGCAAGGCATAGCTGTTGGTCGAGCCATAGATCTCACAAACCTTGAAGGTTACAACAAACTCATAATGGAGCTAGAAGAAATGTTCGACATCAAAGGAGAGCTACGCAATCGGGATAAATGGGAAGTGGTCTTCACTGACATTGAAGATGATATGATGCTTGTTGGTGATGACCCATGGCAGTGAGTTCCTATGAAGCCCAGTTTCCACTTTCATATAATTCTAGTTCATTTCTAATGAAAATGCCTTCATGTGCAGGGAATTCTGCAAGATTGTGAAGAAGATATTCATCTATGGGAGCGAAGAGGTGAAGAA
This sequence comes from Dioscorea cayenensis subsp. rotundata, assembly GCF_009730915.1. Lineage (NCBI taxonomy): Eukaryota > Viridiplantae > Streptophyta > Magnoliopsida > Dioscoreales > Dioscoreaceae > Dioscorea > Dioscorea cayenensis. The sequence goes on along the minus strand of NC_052489.1, from coordinate 25,503,286 downwards.
GATGAGACCCGGGAGCAAACTTCCAACTGCTATCACCGCGGAAGGAGGCTAACCGGCCTTGACAAAATAAACAAATGTAGATCAAGGTGGTAAGAAGCCAGCAAGAGCAACTGATTTTGTAATACATGTTACAGAGTCACGATATGTTTTGCGCAACCGAAGTTGCATGATAAAAAACACATTGGATGATTACAAAACAGTTAGTTCATTTTTGAGAAAAGAAGTGTGAAACATAAGATAAAGAATCTCATTCCATATGAATTTATTATTATTTAAAAAATATTTATTATTATTTTAATAATATTATTTATTATTTAAATATCCAAAAATCTTATTTTGTATTATTTAAAAAAGTTTTATTTAAATATTTAATATAAAATACATTTTATACATTTTAAAAAGTTATGGAAAAGTAAAATAACATTTTATACATGCACAGTTGGTTTAATAAGTGAAAAAAAATTCTATAATAAGTGGTTTACTATAAAATAAATCTTGGGTTACTAACCTCCCAACTGGTGTAAGGTAGTGGTGTCAAACGGAGTTGGGTCGTGCTTGGCCCAAGCACGGTACTACAGTACCGTGCCTGAGCCAGGCACGACCCAAACCCTGGGCCGTGCTGGGCTAAGTGTTTGCAGCCCGCGGGCCGGCACAGCCCACAGCCCGCTTCGGGACAACATGGTCCGGCACGCCAAATGCAAATTTTTTTTTCATTTTTTTTTAATTTTTTAGTATATTTTTTGTTTTTTTAGTCAATAAGGCTTTTAGTTCTATGTTTTTGAATTTTAGGATATTTTTTTATATTTTTTAGCAAATTTAGGGTATTTTTTATATTTTTGGGGTTTAAAATAAAAAATATAAATATAATATAACCGGGCCAGGCTACATGCTGGGCCGACCTTGGTGGTTGGCAGGCCGTGCCAACCCGGCACGATTTCTAGACGGGTTGTGCCGGCCCGTTTGACACCACTAGTGTAAGGATCATCACTCTAAAAGAATGAACCATTTATTATATGGATTTCTCATTTACTAAATCATCTACCCATGTAATATAAAGGGTTTTCACTTACAATAACGATTTTCTACTTATTTGGTTACAGTAAACCACTTATAGTATTTTTTACATTCATTTTTTTTTTTTATTATTATCAAGGTAGAGAAACCGGGTCCGAGTTTTATTATCGAGATAGAGAAAATCTGTCCCGGCACATATTTGACCAAAAAAGAAATATAATAATAATAATAATAATAATAATAATAATAATAATAATAATAATGAAAAGCAGAAATAGTAGATAATAACTAGTAAAATAAAAAACTAACCTAAACGTATAAATAATAACTAGAAAGTAAATAAAAACTATAACAACCAAAAGACAATAAACGGAAACTATTAATTATAACCCATAACTAGCACTACTAACCGGGAATGTATAAATACTAATCCGAAAGTAAACATAAACTATAACAAATATCAGACAGTAAATGGAAACTATTCATAATAACAAGAAGTAATACATACTAATTAACTGGAAATAATATATGATAAACAAAAATGATCAATGATAAACACAAACTTATATAGACAATAATATTCAAAATTAGATAAATAAAGATATTTATCATTTTAAATTTTATAATTTGGTAAATAAAAAACTTTGATTAATCCAGGGATAAATTAATCTATTTTTTAAAAATATTAATAAAAGTGGTACATAATCTATATATAAATAGAAAAAATTCTATTATTATTTATTATTATTATATTAATATTTGTAATAAAACGAATAATATTAAAAATTAGATAAATTAGGATATTTAGATAAATTAGGATATTTATCATTATAAATTTTATAATTTGATATATAAAAAACTTTAATTTATCCAGAATAAATTGATCTATAATGAAAAGCGGAAACGATAAACAATACCCATTAAAACCGGAAAGTATAAATAATAACCCGAAATTAAACAAAAACTATAACAACTTACAAATAGTAAACAGATACTATCTATCGTAACTTGAAACTATCAGGAATAACCGAGAACTATCAATTATAAACCGAAATAATCAATGATAAACACAAACTAATTTACACAATAATATTCAAAATTAGATAAATTATAATATTTATCATTTGAAATTTTATAATTTGATAAATAAAAAATATCCATTTATAAATTAATCTATATTTTAAAATTTAATAAAAGTTGTACATAATCTCTATATATACATATATAAAAAAATTTCACCCCTTAGATTTTTATGACCATAAATGTTACTCCGTTTGCCTGGCGGAAAAAGTATTCCTACCTATCTTATTAATCATTAAATGTGATTTTGCACCTTTTCTCAATGCCAGACTTTTTTTTTTTTTTTTAAGTGGATAAACCACTATATTAGAAATATCAAAAACAAAAAAGAACCAAGTACAGATAGAACAAGAGAAATATACTCCCCGCACCACAAATGGTGATGCTAAGGATACAAAAACAACACAGCGACAACAGACAACCCGAGGAAGGGAGCTTCCTCAATGCCAGACTGTCTTACAAGTGTCTGTACGATATGGAGTTGTATTCTCTAGGAAAGCAAGCCCAAGATGGTGTGACTACCTTTTTTTTCCAGCTTTTTTAAAATTCTTGTGTTAGTTGTTGTTGTTATGGTTGTTGTTGTTTTCTTCAAACCATTCATTATGAAAAGGTTTTTGTGTGAATCATGCATTCTCTATGGTGGTTTACATTAATTGCTTTCTGTGCCGGTTTCTTTAACTAACCGCAGCATATAGACTGGGTATGCTAATTTTCATCCGTGATTTTGTGAATGTATTATCAGCCAACAACACAAGTTTGACTATGACGACATTGGAAGACTGGATTTAAATAATTGATTGCTGAGTTTTTCTGTGAATTATTATTATTATTATTTTGGTATTTATTTATTACCCGGGTTTCATTCTGTATTGCCTGCATAATATTTTACTCCGTTGTTGTTTTTTTGGGTGTATGAACAGACAGAAATGTCTGTCATGGAGTTCTTCTGGATGCCTTCCAATAATTTTATTGAGTGCATTAATATTGGCGTAACTCAATACATGCAATCATTTGTGTCACTTGCCTATGTGATGAACTCTTATTGGTCCTCAAACCTCAACTTGGTTTCTAATGAGAGAGACCAATTGGAGAATGGGGAGTTCTGGAAAACTATGATTGATCCTTCTTAGATGTCCAAGATAGTTATGTTTTACCTAGAAAATTGTTTTATTCTCCAGCTCTATTACAAATATAGCGACTACTATATACTTGGTCTAACTTAAATTGCATATGCAGCACTTTGTTTACATTTGGTCACATAACTGATAAGTTTACATGCTATCAGTAGACTGATAACCTCTTGAAACTCTTGTTTCTGCATTTTATTATTTTCCAAGTATTGAAAATTTTGTAGGTTTACCTTCTTATATACACAGGATTTTGGAACCAGGCCAAACAACAAACAAGTATCATTTCTTTGTTTAGTTGGGTTGGGTCATGTGATCTTGCTTTTACACTACTTTTCTTTTGCTCCATGATTTGATTATGAAGCTCCATCAACTTTTTCTGGGTCAATTATTTCTGATAACATGTAAGCTTCTCTTTTGTTCCCTGAGGCAGGGCCCCAGGCTCCCTTCCTATCTTTTAAGATTTTATTTTATTTTATTTATTTAATGGATTGGCTAAACTTTCCTTATTTTGAAGACTCATGCAACAATTAAAAGCTTGTGCTCAGCTCACACCAGATGATTGCAACTTTAGAAGGTATGTGTTGGCAAACTTCTATTTTATATTTATTATATTGGTTTGTTTAGACACTTGAATACTTCATCTAGAGCAAAATTTTAGAATTTGGGATTGCAGACAAAGCTGAGATTTTTTTATTATGAATCACTTGCTGGTTTAGATAAAAGATTAGATGTGGATGTTTTAAAGCTTGAAGCTTGTGTCAAGATTCCAAGCATAACTAGTTGAATATTGAAAGGCAAAGGTAAATAGGACCCAGTAAACTACTTTAGAAACTTTAGAAACTAGGTGAAGAAAAAGACGTACAGTTGTTTTAGTGTCTTAAAGACAATGCGTGAGTGGAACTAAAACATCAATCATCGAACAAAGGCACAGAAATAATGTTTCTAACAAGCACTACTTGTTTCACAGTGTTTTTTCTCATTCTTTTCCCACTTAATACCTCATGGAACATTAAATACTTGCCTATGATATGCAGACATGTGAATCAATCAATACATCCTTTTAAAATGGCCAACATGCAATTTCCAGGCAATGCCAAAAATGAACTTGTTGTGAATCTTGTGGTCCAAAACTGATCCATCTGTAACTGATACTGGTTTGTGTACATTCACAGAATCCAGTCTCTGTGCATTTATAACCATACAAGTATGACAAGTCCAAGGACATGGATTAAAGTAGTGGATTGAAGGGCTTTTGGGAGTTAGTTCACATGCATGAATAATAGAAATGCATGAAGATAAAGAGCAACAGCGTTGCAGTAGCAGAAAGGACGTTGCATATGTTGGCCCTCTGATGAAGTGACAGTTACATCACATGCAATGGTGGCTTCCTCTCTGTTTTCTCTTAACTTTGATATATATGCTCATATGGGGATGTGTTCCTTCCTAGTAGGCACTCACGTGAGCTCTTGCCTGCCTTCCATTATTGTTGTTGTTTTGGGATGTTCTGCATATATTACTCTTGTGTATATCTCATAACAATCATATTTGTTTAATTTGTTTGTGGATGTACCCAACACTAACCACTACTAATGTTTCTCTGTGTGCATATTATCAGGAGGGGTGTTATTTATTTATTGATTTTTAAATAAAATAGATAACTCGTAACTCATTAAAAATAAAAAGGCAAACTAATAGCATGAAAACGAAAGTAGCTAAGAGTAGCAATAAGAGGGAAAAATAGGAGTTCATCTCCCCTGGTTCTGGAACTAGAGAATACAATGGTTCCAGCTTATCATATTTTGACACGTGTCCCATGTGATGTTATTATATTTTTTTCTATTGTGATTGTGCACACATGTCAAAGTTTAATAGGCTGAAACCAGGGTATTCCCTGATTCCAGAACCAGGGGAGATGAGTTCGAAAAATAGAGAATAATAAAAAAGAAACAAATGGAAAAGCCGAAGATAAAGTTAAATGATGACTTTTAGGAAATGGGAATGGTAGTGGAGTCCACAAAGTTGGGTTTTGAATAGCCGGAGATAAAGCTAAGAGCATTCGATGCTGCAGAGAACTTATATATATATATATATATTAGGCGTTGTCCTTGGTATCTCATTTCAAATGTTTTATGAACGTTTACTGTATAAATAAATAAGTGCAATTTAAATTTTTTAATTATTAATATAATAAATAATATAAATAAAAATTTAAATGGAATAAAAATATTAAATTTGTTTCTTGAAACACCTTTGGAGTATATTATAAAAAATAATATAATTAAACAACTTCTAAAATGAAAACTGTTATATATTTTGAATTTGAAAAGTCTTATAGATATTTATTATATAAATAAATAAATGTAATTAAAGTTTTTTTATTATTAATATCATAACTAATATAAATAAAAAATTAAATATAATAAAAAAATTTAAATTTTCTTCTTTAAACATTGTGGGAGCAGATTATTACATCTACTAGATATAGATATTTGATAAATTTTAATAATAATTAATAATATGGGAGAAATTTTTTCTAAAAAATACGCAAATTTTATTCAAGTCAAATGTTTTAGAAGGTAGCCAAGATCAAGAGGTTGTAACTTAATCGGCATTGCTATATCATTTTTTAGGACTATTTTGAGATTAAAAAATTAAAATAATTAAAAAAAACATAATTTAAATTATTATATAATTTAAGTCTAACCGGTTAAAAATTGTAATATAGATTGTCGATTGAAATTCTAAAAGTAACATGTACAATAACATGGATTTCTTGAAATTGACAAGTGTGTAGTTGGATAATTAAAATTAAAGTAATTAACCAATGTCTCGAATTAAAATTCCGTCTTGATCTCTATTTTTTTTTAATTTTATTTATCAAACTTTGAAATGTATATAGTTAATTTCAGAATAATAATTTGAGTACATGGATAAAGTATATATATATGCATGCCATAACAATATCACCTCTTTCAATCTAGTTCCTTAGTCCAAATTAAAAAGAAAAAAAGAATTATGTCCTTTAGTTTTACTAGTCACAAGTAGAGACAGCTTTGACTATATAAAAAGCAAAGGAAAAACATCATGTCAAGTTTAAGTACCGTAACATACTTAGTTTAATTCTAGAACACTCAATTCCATCTATATAAAATTAGATTAATCTTAATACAGGTCTATTTACTGATCCACATCATAATTTTTCTAGCAAATTCATGGAAAAGTCTTTAATGTTCCGAATTTAAATGGATCTGTCCTAATTATTTCTTTGGACATGTGGGTAATGATTCGAAGTAATGTTGAGAGAACAAATTTTTTTTTTTATTTGTTTGCCTTTTAATTAAAGATTAAATTAATTTATACTAGAAGTAGATGATGGGACATTGTTTAAGCTTTATCAAGATATTTTTTCAAAGAAACAGGACAAATCATGGTGGCATCTTTGATTTGGAAGCGGATTGGAGGAACATACTACTCTATAACAAAAAATTATTGTTTTGTCAAAATTATTGTAAAAGTTCAAGTCAAAAGAAATAAATATAAATGTAAAAATTATATAGTTTCAAAATAAAGCTAAATGGCTAGGAGTTCCAAGTTCCTTCTAATTTTTTTCAACAATTGCCAAAACTCAATTTTTTTTTTAAAGTAGAAATGGCAATTTGCACACTACCCAACAGATATGCCCATGCCCGTACCATGTCAAAAATGGTATTACTCTCTTTGACGGAGTAAGAATATGGGTAAAAGTATTAATCATTAGTTTTTGAGCGGGTACGACTCGAGTAAGGGTATGCTCGTACCCTACTTGTATCCTTACTCATTAAAGAGGGTATGAGTTTTACCCGTACTTGTACCCTTACATATATATTATATATAAGTTTTTATTAAGCTAAATATTTACCCATAATTTGCTTAAAATTTATTTTCATGGTGATTAATTTGAAATAATACTTAAATTTTCTCTTAATATATTATTTTAAATTTTTATTAATTTTTATATTTATATTTGATACAACATGATATTATCAAAATTTAATTTTAGATTTATATTAAAATTCATAATTAAATTTAAAAAATAAATATAAAAAAATAATGGCGTCGGCATCATGAAAAATAAGGTGCTAATAAAAAAAATATGAGAATTACTTTTTTGATATGTTATATAATTTTAAATTTATAAACATGTGTTTAACATGTATTGTAATAATATTATTATTATTATTATTATTATTATTATTATTATTATTATTATTATTATTATTTAATTCGGTAATTTGAACAATGGTTCTTGCGGTATACCCATACCTGCGGGAAAGAGTAAGAGTATGATTTTTTTCTCTAGAGAGTATGAGTAAGAGTACAAGTATAGGCTAAAGGTACTGGTAAAAATTTTGACATACCCTCTCTATACTTTACCCATTGTCATCTCTATTAAAAATTCTTTCCATTTAATTTGTATATTTTTAATTAATTAAATTTTTTTTAATAAAATTTTAATTTTATCTTTGCCTCTACCACTTTCACTCCTTGCGCAAATATGCTCGTCTTATCTTCGGTGAGCTCACATATGGCTTCGAGATCATCGGGTCTTGAGCGAGTTTGGCTACCATGAACAAACTTTTAACTAAATCTGTCAAAAGCATGCTTGCTTAAATCTTAGGGAGCCAGGAAGGAAAAAAATTGAAAAAAAGGAAAAAAATTTACAATTTTTTTCTGAGGGATGCCATTATAATTTATTAAATAAAGAATAATATTTTAAATCCAAAATGAGGGATGGATCGAGCACTGAAAAGGTTTCATGTCTTATTCCAAAAATATCAAAACATTGGAGACTAATTTATAGGTTTCTAAATTTATTTTTAATAAAAGATTATGGCCAAACTGTTTTTACATAGAATAGTGGGGTTTCCTTGGAAGGTACAACCACAATGATTTAATTCAACACCATTAATAAATTCACATGAGAACTCTTTTATTATCAAAATTTAGTACTTAAAAGTAAAAGATTAGGAAAGTCTTGGCCTCTTCTTGTTCACTCGTGGTCGGCATCACCCAACTAGCGTGTGAAATACAAAATTCCAACAATCCTTTTCATTTACTAAAATTTATCAAAAGAAAGAGAGAAAAACAACAAAGACTTACTAAGGTGCTTTTTCAACAATTTTCATACGGGGACACACAAAGACTAACGCGTGAAATAAAATGAAAAATTAAAATTAAAATTTAAAATATATGATTTTTATTTGTTATTCATACTTTGGGTTTTTTTTTTTAATGAACATTCTATTCACCTTAAACAATAACAATGTTGTGAGACAAAGTTTATATTTTAACCTTTTGCTTTTCAAATTAAAGAGTTACCACACTTCTAATGTGAATATGGTTATTCACATTTGTAACAAATATATTAATATTGTTTTTTTTAATTAGCAATATAATACAAAGAAAGTTTTTTAGTTTTATATAACAATTTTTCAGTTTTAAATAAAAATATATAAAAATCACTTTATGAAAAACAATTTGGAAAACCCACATATATAAAATAGGAGGAGAGCGAAATGAGTGGTAAAAATAGTTGTGGTTCTATCCTATTATAGGGTAACGGTATTACTAAAATACTATGTGATAAGAATGACATTTGTTTTTAGGATATTTTTACTAGTTAAAAAACATACTTTATTTTATAAGTAAATAAAATTATAAATTAATAAAAATAGATATTGATATATACTAAGCTTTGCAAAGGACCTTGAGAAAAGTAACAAATAGTCTATAGATAATTTTATATTTTCATAAATAATCTTTTTTATTTTAAAAACATTTAATCATTATGAATATTTGATTAATTACAAGTCTATTACTGAATTATAAAAATTATTATATAATAATATAAGGATCTCAATATTTCAGGTATGTATAAATAAGAGACTATAGATCCACAAAATAATAAATAATTGAGAAAACCACCAGTATATTAAAAAAAATTAATATTTTTTCCTTTTCCCAAACCAAAAATCAAGAATTTAAATCTATAATTTTACCAATTTTTTTTAAAAAATAAAAGTCTCAAGTATAACTTGAAAAGACCTTAAATTAACTTTTAATTCATTATAAATATGGTTGTAAATGAACTAATATTTGTTAAAAGTTCGAAAACTTAACTACTTTTGTTAAAGGCTCGGTTTGATTTGTTTATTAAGATAAATGAGCGATTTCGGAGCTCAATTTCTAAACTAATAAGATAAACAGAGTCAAGCCTAAATATCTCCAAACTCAACTCGTTGAAGCTCATAAATAACTCATTTATAATATTATTAAAGATTCATTCATAAGAATCAATAATAGACTCCTTTATAGTATCATTAACAAGTCTATTTATAAAAATAATTTATAAGAATTATTAATAGAATCATTTAATTTATAGTATCATTATCATAATCATTTATATAAAGCACTTATAGAATTGGCTATAATATTAATATCATTTTTGTTTATGGAAATATTAATAACAATAATAATTATTATAATAATAATGTGTTAAAAAATATGCATACTTTAATATAAGTTTAAGGTTTAGCTTGAATTATAAATTCTTGTCTTAAATGATCCTACAAACGAGTTAGTGATCCTCAAGTTTGAATTGAGCTTAGGCTTATAATGATTTATAAATGAGCTTCAAATGGCCTTCTTATTAAATTAACCCAAAATATAATAATAATAATAATAAATATTATTATTATTATTATTATCGAGCCAAGTCAAAGCCTTGAAATTTTTTAACCAGCCGAATTTGTACAAATGAATTTCAAAAGAGACTTTACTTCCATTCAAAATATGTTAAAATAGTAACAAATCAAGTCGAAGCCTAATAAATGAAGTTTGAGGCTCGAAATCAAGTCTAAGCCTAATAAATGAAGTTTGAGGGTCCAGTTTAGTTCGGATTTGATTAAAATAATGGTGAGTCAAATTTAAAATGGCCAGCCTTAGCTCGGTTGATTTACCGCCATAATTTGTAAATGACCCAACATTTTTTCCTTTATTGGAAAAACTTGTGGGGGTTTCAAGGACACGGTAAAACTTTCCAAAGGCTTATTAAAAGATATCATTCACATCATTCACGTGAACCACGATTTTAATTTTTATTTATATAAATTTCTTTTCTTATAACGCGTTTGATATATAAAGTTACAAACCGCCAAACCCGTCCACGTTCACAGTAGTAATCCAACTTTTCTCTATTTATCAAATAATAAATAAAACACTAAAAAGAACTAGATTCAAATTTTTTTTTTTAAAAAAGATTACAAGCATCAAAACCTCAAAAATGTGCACATGTGGGCAGCAAAGCTTAACACCGACCCACATGCTCTCATATTGTGTAGGATATGAAGTTCGATCCCGAATACTTCCCGAAACGAGTTGTTGATAAGTAGATTCAAATTCCATACTCAAGTTATATATATATATATATATATATGAGAATCTTGATTATATTTAAAAAAGCATAATTAGGAATTACCACTTTATTATTTATCAGGTTTTAATAAAAATGGCACAAATAATATTCAGTATTCATAAAAACTAAGAAAAATCATAAAAATAGAGTCAAAAATCTTTTCTTTTAGGTTATCTTTTAAAATCATCTAAAAATATTAAAAACAGCATATAAATAAAAAGAAGAAAATGTGCCATTATTTTTTTGAAAAAATAAACATGTTTATTAAAAAAAAATGAAAAAGATAACAAAAGAGATCTAGTAAAATGAAATACGAGGGGAGAGAGGTACAATATAGATGAATGAAGGAGTAGAACAAAAATTCTACAAACAGTGGAAAGACAACAGAAAAACTAACAGAATCAAAGCAGCAAGAAGTCATGACTCATACCCCTATAAGACAAGACACTAACAATGCCATGTACCATTAATTATTAATTAAAAATCGAAATATTATTTTAAGATGGGATTTATTTAAATAGATTTACTTTATTTTACATGGATGCATAAAAGAAAAGCTAAAGTTTTTGTAATTATATTTTATATTTTTGCTGCAAAAATTCCAAAATAAATCAAGAACCATCAAGGCTTTTTTTTTTGTCTTTTAAAATTATATCCAAAGAAATATTTATTTTAATTATCTTAAATATCATTCAATGATAGGACTTAGTCAGTTAGTTGAGATATATATAGAGAATTCAAACAAATATAAAATATATATATTGATAAAATATGGATAAATCATATGTTGTGTCAAGGAGTTCATATTTGACCCATTTATATTTTAAAATTTAAATTTATCTTCAAATTTCTTTGGTACTATAGGAACATCTTAAAAATAAGATTCGATACCATTAAACCAAAAAGGTTAATGTGTAAAATTTGCATATTAAATATCTTAATTGCCCATATTTCACTAATAATGAATATATAAATATTAAAAGTTATTATTTTTTTTTTTTTAAAAAAAGGAAGAAACAAAGAGGCCCTTTGAACAATGCCAGCGTGATAACATCCTCTTCCTCCTCCGATGCAAATGCATTGCGCTTCATCATCATCATCATCATCATCATCATCATCATCCTCCACCGTACATTTCGTTGCACCAATTCCAAACAGCACCGCACCAATTCCAAACAGCACCAATTTATCTAACGCCTCTCGGCCCCGCCCGGGCGCCGATGCCGGCCTTGTCGCCCGACCAGCCCGGCGGCGACTCCCGCGCCACCAAGATCCTCTTCGGCCGGTACGAGCTCGGCCGCCTCCTCGGCTGCGGCGCCTTCGCCAAGGTCTACCACGCTCGCAACCTCTCCACCGGCCAGAGCGTCGCCATCAAGGTCATCTCCAAATCCCGCGTCCTCCGATCCGGCCTCACCCTTAATCTCCGCCGTGAGATCCTTGCCCTCCGCCGTCTCCGCCATCCCCATGTCATCCGTCTCCACGAGGTCCTCGCCTCCCGATCTCGCATCTTCTTCATCATGGACCTCGCCCGCGGCGGCGAGCTCTTCACCTTCATCGCCAATTCCCACCGCCTCTCGGAACCCATCGCCCGTCTCCTCTTTCACCAACTCATTTCCGCCCTCTCTTTCTGCCACTCTCGTGGCGTCTTCCACCGCGATCTCAAGCCGGAGAACCTCCTTCTCGCCGATGACTCCACTACCAACCCTTTTCTCAAGATATCCGACTTCGGTCTCTCCGCTTGCCTCGCCCCCTCCACCCCCAATCCTCTTCTCAGCACCGTCTGCGGCACCCCTGCCTACGTTGCCCCTGAGGTCCTCTCCCGCAACCCCTACTCCGGCGCCGCCGTCGATCTCTGGTCATGCGGCGTCATCCTCTTTGTACTCATCGCTGGCTACCTCCCTTTCAACGACCCCAATCTCATGAACCTCTACCGTAAGATCCGCCGCGGCGAGGTCCGATTCCCTCGCTGGGTCTCCCCTGATCTCCGCCGCCTCATCTCCCGTCTCCTAGATATCAATCCTCAGACCCGCTTGACCCTCGACGGCGTCCTCACCGACCCTTGGTTCCGGAAAGACCTCGACGAGCAGAAGCTCATCGCCATGGCCCGATTTCGCCAGGATATCGAGGACAGGATAGCGAAGATCGAGCGGGATGATCCCCGTGATTTGAATGCCTTCGATCTCATCGCCTCGTCGCCTAGTCTTGATCTCTCCGGCCTCTTCGCCGGCAGCCGCGTTGAGAGGGAGAGGTTCGTTGTGCAAGAGGAGGCGGCTGCGGTGCTCGATCGTGTGGAGGCGGTCGGCCGAGGAGAAGGCCTGGTGGTACGCCGGCGAGCTCGAGGCTCCGCCGGCCGCGCCGGCGCCGCCGTGGAGGGCCAAGAAGGGAATTTGGTGGCTTGGGTCGAGGCTCACCGGCTGATGCCGGGGTTGGTGGTGGTCGAGGTTGAGGTCACCTCCGGTGACGATTGGGACTTGCCCGTGGGCCGCTGGACCGGCCGGTTCTGGCGCAAGAGTTTAACCGAACCGGCTACTGAACCGGACCGGTCTGATCCGGATTAAATCCTCATACTTTTTTTTTTTACTCTGTATATATATATCAAATATCAAATCATATATATATATACAAAAATATTTCTCCAAATGTTTTCAATTTACAATCAAACTTTAAAATATTGAGGAAATTAGCAAAGCTTTTATTTATTTTATTTTATTTTTTTGAAATTATTTCTCTAGGGCATGATTTGTTTTGGTGCGTCGTGAGTCGTGACGATGGATGTTGTTGTTCTCTGGAGCAGAGATAGTGAGTGGCCATGGAATCTTTGCTGTCACCGTATCAAATTGCTTATTTTTGTTATATTAAAAGCATTGTGATTCAGGGGCCAAATCGGGCATATTATAAATCACATGGCTGAAACTTAATTAAATTAAAATAAGAAGAAGACATTAGCTCTGAGGAATTTCTTGATAAACAAAACTGGTGACTAAGCACTAAGCAGTAAGAAAAGCGCATAAGCACTGTGGTACGTTTTGGAACTTTGTTCCTTTGCTGAAAAGCGTACACATTTCTCCGTCTTCAATATTGTATTATATTATATATATGCGTATATCTTGGAACATACCTGGAGTGATTTTGTGTCTGTGAATGTTACTGGTGTTTTTTGAAATAAATAAATATATTTATATTTATATTTCCACTTTTTAAAATAAATAAATAGAGTAAAATGAATATTAAGCAATTTTGCAGATCTCTTATCTAAAGAAACAAAAAGAATTGTTTGTTTGATAATATCTAAATTACTTGTTAGTTACGTTTGCTGAGTTTATAGAGATATATAATTATCTTTTAAAATATATAGATGTGAGATTTAGGTAAAAAGAGGTGAGTTTGGTATTCTGGCCTGATCTGTAATAGTTGTTTGTAACAAATTGAACCTAATTATATTCTTAAACGCATGGGATATCCACTCTCTCTCTCTCTCTAGATATATATATATATATACACACACACATAGCTAAAGTCATGGGAATAGTTTATTTGAAATACGATTTTTTTTTTAATTTAAAATTAAAACATTGAATATAAGAAGGTTTGACCATCACATTCATACACACTTAAAGTAGTTGTTTTTGAAATAAAAACAAGATGCAAGAAAAGTTACTCTTTAGTCTTGTATGAGAATTCATCTTGTTTTCATTTTTAATAAAATAAATTAAGTAAACTAATTATTTTATTATTATAATTACCTTTGGTGAAAAATTAAATTGAACAAACAAATAAAAGGCTTTCAATGTTTCCTTTGGCGTGCTCGTGAGATTCCATGACTTGTTTGATAGCAATGTGCTGTGGACCATCCATTTTAATGTCTTACAATCATATTCTTTAACTTAAATTTGTCATTTTCTTTCCTGAATATTCATTTGAATGAAAATATCCATTGGAATAAATCATTTGTCAAAATTTATATATAAAAAAAAAGGGTAATTGAATGATTGAATTAGAAAAAGGAAAAGAATCTTCTTATGTATTTATTAATCCTAAAAAATCTAAGAACACCAACATACTCTTTTCCTTACTCTCAACAGTCATGATAAGGAATAGATTTGCAAGCAAGAGTTTTATCAACGCTTTATATGATAATACTTTGAAAATATTTATTACATATGAGTGCACATTTATCTGAGAGATGGATTTATAAAGATGTCCCAATATGTTGTTAGGAAGGGAAGGACAAAATTAATTTTTCTAGTCACTCTTTTCATTCTATATTCTTTTATACACTAAGTATATCCTATGGCGTGACTTATTTATGTTTTTGCCGTTTGTAATGTAATCCTCTAATTTTATTTTAATGCATTTGTTAGTTTATTCTCAGCAAAATGCTACTGCTTTCTTAATCATCACTTTTAATAAGGTTTTCAAGTGTACCCAATAAACTCTTCAAAGAGACAGCTAACTTGTACCATATATAATTCAATGAAAAGAAGGATAGAAAATGAAAGAGAAAGGCAAAATACACAGGAGCATACCCCAATCAGACATGCATTGCTTTCACCAGCGCCCTTTCATATTTCTGCGCTGTTTTTGTGCCTACATGAAATATTGATTCCTCATTCCAACTTATGGACTAGAATATTTTGAAAATATAGAGCTCTATATAGAAACTATGACACTGAAATCATCACAACAGCACTGATGTAAGCCAGATATGCCACTAACTAAGTTGTGTTCAAATATCATATTTTGAGAAACAATGGCAACCTGCAGATTACTTTGCAAACTAGCAAGTTGTCTTTTTGTTTTTATATTCAGTTCAGGCAGCTGAGAACCACGTTCTATTTGAAACAAAATCTCCCTGTATAGACTAGCTATGCTTCTTAAGAAGTTTGGTGAAATGAGAAAAGGAAATTGCTGTTTCCTCCATGATGCATGTTCTTCTTCAATCTCTTCAGGTGATAGTGATACACTAACAAAGATGAATCTCAAAGAAACAAATGGCAGTTGTCTTCACCATGTAATTAAAGATAAATAAATGGTGTCATCCATTTGTGAGTGTGGAGTAATGTTGAGTACCTAAGTTTACTGGTGAAGACTTCTGATCGAATTATGGTTTACAGTTGACTTCTTTGGAGTTATCACTCAAGCATCTTTGTGTACACTATCATCTTTTAATCACTGCAAAGAGTTTCCAGATATGCATAGAATATCACTAACAAAGTTTAAGAATTATTTCCAAAGTCGCTGTTATGAAAATGGCATAAATTACCTCCATTATCTTTCAGAAAAAATTAAATTGCATTCAATAAACCTGTAGCTTGACAAGATTGGCTTGGCGTCTTCCAAGATGAATTGCTGTGATTATCCACAATAAGCATAACTGCAGTAAAGGCAATATAAAAAGTCAGTTTCAGAAGGTGAGAACCAGAAATTTTCTTGACCTGGTTTTCTTGTCCTACTTTGCAGATCAACTAACAGAAGCAAGACACGATGAAATACAAACCATATAACTGATGGCCGGTTATATTTCCTCCATGGTGAAAACTAATGTAGCTCACGTCAAAATAACATAACTCATTGGAATTTTGTTATTTATAAGAATCATGTTTACTAAACCAGATACATGATTGTATCATAATTGATGCATCTGCAAGTATGCTTGGTGTTATTCATTAGTCAAAAGAGGTACTCTTTATTTCTTTAACCGCATTATTTAAAATTTTTAATGATGTATCAATAATAGGCAGAGTAATCCAGAAGGAACATATTATTGTAAGCAAACATATGGATGAATAACACCATAGATAAGAAAGATATAGACACCGACAACTTCCTTCTATAACGAGCTATCTATCCCGACTGCGTTATATTGGCCTACTATCAGTAACACTATATGAAATATAAGAGGGCTAAGCATAAAATATTACCTTTTCTTTTTGAAATGGAGTGCGATGTAGTAAACAATGTGCAAGAGGAAATTAATTTGATAACTCAGATCTTCAAGTGCAATTGCTAGTGACAAAGTCCCAAGTCACCAAAATCCACTAACTGGGTGATTAAAGTCTTTCATTCGCTAAATTGGCTAAGAGAAAAATAAACTTGGGCAGATTGGAATAAATATATCCCTTGGTTGGTACAGGCATACAGAATTAACCTTTTTCACAAAATAAAGGTAGAGAGGATAGATATTGGAGTACATACTGGTAATGCACATACGGAAACAATGGATGCCCTCTTATTAAGGCTGTTGGATAGCAGTTTATATATCCCAGCTGCCGCTGCATCTCCTAGCCTTTGAACAATAACATCTATGCACACCTGCAATAACGATAGGGAAAACCACATTAATACTATTCATATGTACATATCTTACTTAAAACTATAAGATAGTGCGATTTAAAATTTCATATGACATACTCTCTTATATGTTTGATCTACTTTTGAAACAAAAGGGAAGATTTCACATAGATTCTGCATCTTACCTTCGCCTTGTACTTCTCCTCCTGTGAGACCACTGTGAATAATAGTTCTCTTCCCGGTCTTGTTACAACATATGTAGTCACCTTCAATGCATGAGTTTCAAATAGCAATTATTAGCATGACCTACAACAAATCATCTTATACAATGGGCTGAGACTTTCCTTTGGCAATACCAGGGGAAAAGATTTGACACTTCAAACCAGACAAAGCAAATTAGACTCAACTTTGTTCGAACAGGAAGAAATTGCACAGAAGATTTTTATCACTCAAGTAACAAACAAGTTCTAGTAAGAAATTCTTCTCGATTGTCTTACCTTTCTTCTGTTATGACTTGTATTTGGCCACATAACATTGTTGCCAAGTATCCATAATAATTTAAAGTAACTAGTTCATAAAAACCTAAATGATACCAGAAAAAGAAAGTAACTGTCGACACCCATAACCCATTATACTACTAATCATTCCACAATTAGGGAAAAGTAAAGTGAAAAAGGAGAAAATTGTAGCTGCCTTTTTATACAGAAAGAAGATAATAAATAGGTGGTGGACAAAGCTCAGCATGAGAATAGAACAGTAATACACCAACAAAAATAGACAGGGCGTATGAAAGACAGTTATTAATTAATATTTTTCCCATCACGGTTATTACCACAAATAATTCTTTATAAATCTTTTTTTTTTAATTTCAAAATGTGTCATTTCCTTTACTATTAATATTTTAACAGTAAATAGTTGATCAAATCAATATTCTAAATCAAATTGCCAAAAGAAAACAAAAACCATAATTTATATTAAGGCACCCCAAAATGATCAAGCTCTATGGATAAACCATCAAAATTGTTGTTAATAAATGGTGCAAATGCTTATTATAATTCATTTTGTATTTGTTTGTATTTGAGATTTATCTCTAGTTGGAAATTATCTTTAGTTATAACAGAATAATTTGTGTTTTATTGACAATACAGTAATGAAATAATTTTAAGGTTTTATTCTATTATAATTATGATGAAGTTTATCTTATTTATATGTTATCAATAAATATATCTAAGTAATAAAATTGCACTATATATATATATATACACGGAGGTCATAGGACAAACCAAAAAAACTAACAGATCAAGAGGACTCAGAAATCCAATATGCTACTAATTATGTGGACCACCAAGTGAGGAAAAATTATATAAAAAATTTTATAGCTTAATGCAAGCATAGGTAGCGATAGAGATCATATGGAAGATTATTTCCAGTAAATCAAACCTTTCTAAGGGTCTCAGAGACAGCCACAGCGATCCATGTTGGCCAGATTGCAAGGGCGACCATATTTGAGAAGGCAACAAGAGGTGATGCACAAATAGCAACGGTAACACCAGCAACAGTGAGTATTCGACCCTGCAATATTCATCAAAACACAATATCAGTTGATGAACAAAAATTAAACCAAACAATTAGGAAAAATACTAATCACAAAATGTAAAATATGATAGCTAACATATAATGCAGTAATCATTATCTATATTTTCCCTTCAAGGTTAGCCTCATAAAGGGCAAATACATATAATTAAGTCATAGTCTGTTCTGCATAAGTCAAACAAATCAAGATAAACGCATTGGATTCTAAGTTTCTAATGCTATTGCAGAAAATTTGTACATACTGATTAAAAAACAAAAGCTGATACAGTGTAATAGCCTTTAAAGCAAACATGTAACAATGGCAACATCACTCCAACCAAACAAGAAGTCTCAAATAACTAATTTCAACTTGACAAAAGTTTCTACAGATCACGAGTGTTAGCAAAAAAATGAAGATACACTTCATGCTTCGTATAGACAGTAGGCATTTCAGAGCATTAGGGAAAAGGAACATAAAAAAACACCCACAAAGAAGACAAACAAAATGATACATAAATTCAATCCCAACAAATTATTAAACTTGGCATTCAATTTTATTGATTTTGACTAATATAGTGCATCGAAGAAGAAAAATCAAAATGTATCAAATCAAGGCCAAGGATAAGCCCAAAATGAAATGTTGAATTTTTTATTTTTTTGGTCAAATTCAAGAATATACGGCAAGATATATGAACTACTATTTATGTTGCACCACTAAAACACCAAAATTGGATAAGCTAATGGAAAATACGAAAATTATGCCCTAATGAAACAAAAATGGATTCAATGCAATAATTAAAATTTGGAAAACTAATAAGATTGACCTTTAAAAGAAATTCCTGACCAAGACATAACCAATGATTTAAAGACTAGTTTTTATTAAAGAAATTCCTTTAGCAAATAATTTACTAATCACAAAAGATAGTACCATCTCAATGTCAAGTATAGCAGAACTGAAGACAACATTTCATCATGAAATACATTTCATAAAAATTGGTTATCATTGGACATGGTATAGATCTAATAGGACTCCGAAATGTTGTGAAAGAACCATTAGTTTCAATTATACTGAGTACAACTATTAGTTTCAATTATACTGAGTACAACTATTAGTTTCAATTATAATGAGAACAGTTTGAATAACAGTAACACACCGTTAAAGTAAGTTGTCCAGCAAGGATAAAGACAGCAGTAAAGCTGTTTATCAAGGCAAACAATCTTCTTCTGATAACAGGATCAGATACAGTAGTTGCAATGATTGTCACTTTCTGTGGATAACAACAGTTAGGAAGTGGGTGTTAAAGCATTCATTAGAAATGAGATAGTATAAATACTCAAAAAGGCAAGATGATACAAAAATATGAATATCATAATCAGGTTACAATTTCTTCAACTACCAATAATTAGGGTTAAATTTATATTTCAACTAATAGTCTTAATATCAACATGTAACACATTAAATCAATACTATTCCTTGAAATGAACATGAGCATTTGGATTGAATGACGAAAGTTTAAATGAAATAAACGAGTAGTCTATGTCTTTCTTTCCAACGCACCCCATCCTATCTCAGTAAAGTCTGAAACTCCGATCCAAAGCAGAGCCTAGTTCAAGCTGCAATTTTAATATTAGAGGGTAGCAGATTCATAGAAGAGGATCTGAGCATGCATGTTAGAAGATGCACTCAAACAATGTTGGTCAAAATTATATAGTGCTCGAGTATTTATAGAGGGCAAGATCCTTGTTAAAGACTTATGAAAAAGAAATTTTCAGATGTTTGAATATTTTGATACTATCTACATAGGACAATATTCCTCAAGTTTGCACACTGATGATACTACTCTTTTATTTGATATTATCATTAGCACAACAAAAGTATCCACAGATGTCAAGTTAACTGAATTTTGTCCACTATTGGACACTGCAGTTTTCTATATCTTATATGGTGCAGTTTCACGTCATGTGATGGTTGAGGGAATGATTATGATGGTGTTGAAAATTCAGCATCAATGATTTGGCTAGGAAAAGGGTAGAAATGATAGCAGATAATTCGGTTTAACAAAACCATAGCATCACCACATCCAATCCTGTGAAAAAGCATTTTGGTGATTGTGCATTTACAGTTGCTTCCAGAAATGAGATCTGGAAGAGATACAAATGAGAATAGTAATAAAGAGATGTAATGTTTAGGAGAATTCAGTACCTGAAAATAAAAGAAAGAAGATACAACTGCACTCAGCCAAAGAAATAGTGATACAAACAAGAGGTACGTTGATGAGATTATCAGCCATAGCCCTTCTAACATGATGAACATCGGAGCATTCGATGCCTGTGTGGTTGATTTAGAAGACTGCTCTACAAGGCCAGACCTTGTCTTATCATCTGCTTCATCATGTTGATCTTGATTATCATCTCTTAAGAAAAATAAGTCATGTGGGAGCGCATTGAGCCATCAGAAGGATCAGATGTAAACAAAAATTACAGCTACTCTGATATAACTTAAACTGCAGTTTACCGATAAACAATAAAACAAAGAACAAGCCAGTTACAACTAATTTTCTGAAAGAACATAAGGAAACTTGAGCATCAATGATATAATTTTCAAAAGTTGAAAATGACAATTTATTGGTGTTCCATGTGTGGGCATCTCACAAACAATAGAGATAAAAGGTAAGGTAAACTATACTAATCATAAACAGGATAAAGACTGCTTTATACAATCTCAAAATATCCAAACTTTATGCAACTTAGAACCAATCTAGATGTTTCCCACAAAATACTATAGTCCTCATCAATTAGAACCATGATAGAAAAAGATTGCTGCATTAATTTGTTTGACATCACATTGATGTGAACTATTAATCACTTCCGCCGTCATATCTGATTCCCACTAAAAACTGGTCTAACTTTACAACAAGATGTCAGTATGAGCATTGTTCCTTGGATCATATAACTCATCACTTAGGAACATGCTGTTGAATCATACATCAAAACAAACAAATAGTAACTCTGATGAATAGCACTAGAACGATTTGTTATCCAAACCACTTATCCTTAGTTTTTTTTAAGACCTGCAATCCTCAATCCTGTTCACAATCATACTTCAATGAGCAGGGTCTACATTATCACAATTTGACTCCAAATAAAGATACAACAACCAATATCCAGTTACAGCTACTACGCACTAAGTAATATTAAGAAGACCAGAGGTTCCATACCTCATAGGAGATAATTCTTTATCATCATTGGAAGCATCATGATCGATACCTTTTGCTGATTGTGCCGCGAGCTCCATTAAAAGAGCAGAAAAGAGTAGTAGAACTGAGAATTGGAGACAGCACAGTCAATTTCCTATCAACATTAAAGAATCTGGCAATGATATTACAAAGCAAACATGCATACATGGTCCAAGCCAAGCCATTCCTGCAGCAAAGAGTGAGCCGAAGAGCTGTCCAAGGGTTGCACCAGCACCAACAAACCCAAACAATCTTGAACCTGACTGAACACTAAGATGACTATGTTTAATTAAATTTATTTAAATATTTTAATCGCAATTAAAAGGCATGACTACCTCATTGTCCATAACATCAATCACTCTAGCCCAAGTTGAAGAAATTGTCACAAGATTAAGCAAGGCAACCTACAACAGAAAGATCCAATTTTTTCATACAATTTGAGCTCAAAGAAAAACAATTATCTTAAAATCAAGATGTGTAAGAACATTACCCACAAGAACAAGCCTATCCTTACTAAAATATAAAACCACCCATGGCTACCCCAGCCTAATGAATAAGGGCCATCTCGAGCATCATCTTCATGTGCCCCCTCCTAAACAAAGGATAGATGAGACACCGAGTCCTAACCATCAAAAACAAACAGATATACTAATACGAATGAATCCAAGTATGGATAAACCCCACCAAGGATGCCAAATAATTACCTTTGGAACAGCAGAAGAAGGAGAATTCCCGGCCGAGGAAGCATACCAGAGAACAAAGAATAAAACAAGGGATAAACTAAAGAATCTGTGAATATAGACCAAAGCCTGCGGAAGCAACACAGAATGTGAAAATCAAGACAACAAGAAGACGAAGAACAACCCTCAGGTGATGGTGTTACCTTGGATTTAGATAGATTGGGCAGGGAGAAGACGAGGGTGGAGATTGGGGCGGCGACAAGGGTGAGGAGGAGGGAGCCGACGAAGAGGCCTGGCAAATTGGACAAGCCCAGAGAGATAGCACCATCGTCACGCAGAGGCAAGATCACGAAGTACGCGCTGAGGATCTGTAAACACATGAACTGTTCTCAATCCGATCGAGAGAGGGAGGGAGTGGAGAGGAGAGGAGAGGAGGAGCGAAGGTGTGCATACGAAGAAGAAGCAGGAGGAGGAGCGGACGAGGGCGGGGATCTCGTGCGGGTGGACGGTGACGACGGCGGAGACGATGGCTTCGATTCGAGATCGCAAGGCCATTGTGAAGGAGCTCGAGAAAAGAGGAGAGTAAGGCGGGCAGGTATACGAATTGCTCTGCTTTGCCCCCAAAAAATGGAAATTAATTACATAATTAATTGTATTGATTATTCCAACAGTTTTCCTGCAAATAATATTTTTACATGTAAATAAATAAGGTAGAATACCTATTTAGTCCTCTAATATAGTTAATCTGTTCTTTTGATCTTTTTACTATAATTTGTCCTTAAAAAATCCCTGTATTTTAATTTTTAAGAAATATAAATTCTCATAAGAAATTTCTAAAGATAAATTACATTAGAGAAATTAACTTATATTTCTTAAAAATTAAAATACAAAATGATAGATTGACTATATTAGATGGATTAAATAAGATATTCTACCAAATAAATAATTATAAGCACATGGAGAAGAGTTTGGTTATGAGCCCGCATCTATAACTTGTGATTTTTTATCACTAATGTTTTCAATAAGTTTTGAGCTCAAAAATTTTAAATATCTCATACTCATATTTCACGAAGGGTCAAATACTACTTAAGTCATGAATCTTTTAATCATTATCGGTATTTCCTAAAGAAACTTCTTCGTGATTTGTCACAATTATTTAAAAAAATAAAATAAAATAAAATAAAAATCACTAATGGAGGGTGTTTGGATGGCATGACTAGAGATTTTTTTCATAAAGAAAAACAATGAGACAGGGCAAAACAATGCAAGTTTTTATTAAGCAAGGTCCAAAACATTAGTAGTTCCATAAAGGATGATAGTGCATTTGTACAAATGCAAACATGTATCTCATGTTATCACGCAAGTTCAAGGGATACTGAAGCATCTCCTGATTTACAATGCTGACAAGACAGGCGAACATATAATCATCTTGCTGCTATTTTGATGCACACTTGCTTTTATGTGATTTTCACAATGCAAGAGAAACATACACATTACTTGAACAATGTTGTCTTGCTGATAAGATACTAGGATGTCTCTCAAGCAAAACCCAACAGAATAATATAAATATATTTCTCAATATAAATTGCTCAATATAATGGCTTTACAGTTTACACATTAAGTTCAACAATTAACAACACTGCTTATTCTAATAGCAGTACATGATAGACGATAAATTCATAATTAATAATTACAATCACTAATGGGAAGTGGTGATTGTTTAGAAGCAATGCATTTCAGAGCTCTCACATCCCGAGCCAGAATACTATACTTCATTGCTTTAAGCATCAGTCAATGATGCTTCAGTAATTTGTGCTGATCCAATAGATTCAGTTTTAGATGAAGTGCAGGAGAGGACTATGGAACAGACATCATTCGTCTCGAAGAATTTTTCACCACTGGCAAGAATCAAAGGGCCATACTCAAAGACCAGCCTTTTGCACTGTTCAGAAAAAATTGAGATACAAATCAAACCAAAGAGCCAGTAACAGGGGAAAAAAAGTTCAATATTTGGGTGAAACAAGGACAAGACTTGCTATCAAACTCTGAAACTATCCAAGTGAAATGGAAGAAATTCATCAAATCAATCCAACTTGGAAGTTAGGTGCAGTTTCAATAAGAATAAAATTTGATTTGCAAGGTAAACAATATGAAGTCCAGTTGATCAGTACGTTTTTAGATGGTTGTGTGGTTAATTTTCCCCTAATAAATAGGTAAGGCAGAGGCCATACCTCTTGTGCATAATTTTCCGCCTTGCTGCATTGGTTGAGAAGAATCTCAATTATCTCAAACTGAGTGAATTTAGGAAAAGGTAAACAATATGTCAGTGTCAAATGGTACTAACAGCATCACAAGTGCAAAAAAAGGTTATGTATAAAAATCAGTAGATCAAATTCTTCAGACAGGAATTACAATTTCTTTATGACCATTACTATGTACAAACAAAGAAACACAAATGTGAGGTCTTTTGCAACCATAATTTCCTAGTTTTATTTAACTGCCACTGATTGAATAAATTAAAATACAATGTTAAGAAAAAAAACTCCAAATTGGTCAATGTGAGACTTAATACCTGAGTATCTGGATCTTTTAATTTGGTAATTATTTCAAGAACAACTTGATGGCAAAGCCTGCAGATATTGTTGTCACTCCTATGGAGAGAAAAATATTTTGCCCCGCAAAGAGACAATTTTTGGCAGAAGTTCTCAGGTTGTATTGTAGAAATCTCAAGGAAGAAAACAGATGCATAATAGTCTACCAATCCAATACACTGCCAAGAAAAGGTTTGGAATTAAAACACATGCTCGGAATATATATATATATATATATATATGTTCTATGTAGAAAAGAACTTCCAAAGGATGGTTGAACAGCAGCTTCAATTTACTAAGTATGAATTACCTGCTCCTCAAGCGACCGCAACTGAGAACATGCTTTATGAAGGATGGATATTATATCCATCTGGGTCTTGTTTTCACCAAGAACACTCAAAGCCTCTGCTGTATACTCTTCACAAATTGTGCACAATTGGTTATTCTTTTCAACAACCTCATGGATCTTCTCCTCTCCTATGTTCTTGTATTCGATTGGAACACCTGAAACCATAGAAAAGCATTTACAGTTTACATGATCTAGGATGTAAAGAGAAAACTTGCATAAATAATCAGGCCTTATAACCTTCCTTTGTGGGGGAAAAGAAACAAATCATGAAGTATAAGCCTGTCTCCAACCAACCAAACATGATTTTAAGAAGCTAACAGGCACATCAATGCTAATAAGCAGCACCCAATTCACTTGATTCAAGCTTCTAGATACTATCAATTATCTAAGGTTGGGCTCATTATCGAAATATGCATCCATCTTGCCCTAAGCCAACTCAAGACATATTTCCTTTCTCAAATGTGTTTCAAACTGATCTTCTATCAACACACACACGCACACACTCCCCAGCATCAAAGCATCTTCATCTTATCTTAACAACAGCCAATGTGTTTCAATTGCTTTAAGGCCTATGAAAATGGATTTATTCTGATGCATCTTTATTCATAAGTTTTAAGTTTTAAGGTCACTATAACTGCGTCTTTATTTTTCATCAACAATTTTATAATTCATAAAATTAATCTGATGTAACTTTCAAGTTTCAACTTTTACAAAACATGAGGCAGAAAATTACACATTGGCCTTAAATTTGGCTTAAGGAAACAGATGGATACACCAATTGCAAAAAAATTCACTTATAATCCAGGATGTGCTCACAGAGTTTAACACAAGAACATAGAGAAGATCAAGTTAGTAATAAAATATGTTGCATTATTTTTTAGTGATGCATAAACTAGGGCAAACTTACTTTCTGTCACTCACTACCCCTTTCTATGATCAAACTGAAATATGACAATAACAAGATAAAAAGGGAGAAAATGATACTTATACATTTGTAGAGATTCAATACCTGTTATATCAGATGCAGATAAATCCTTAGCACCTGAGCTGATCCAGCTGATGGACAGCACAAATAGAGCTAGAAGTACAATTTTCAGACCCATGATGCCTGGTACCAAATTTCACAAATAATTTAAGCACTCGTATAAGGTTACTTAGAGAAAGTTATACAAGTCAGAGGAGCCATTAGAAACATATAAAAAATGAAATATATACATATAATCATGAGCTATATTAAGGGAAGTGATAAAATTTGGTTTTACTATCAGTTAGCCAAAAGCTTTACATTCCAAAGTTACATGTAATAGCTAATGTCTATTTATATTAAGTGCTAAGGCCTTCAAACTTATATACTTTCCAACTGAGCAAAGCTATCATATTTACAGCGCATTGCTCCTCACAGAAACTTCTCGTGCTGTTAAATTAACTTCAGATGGTTCCACATTTATATTCAAACCCAACGATCTATACCTTCCATCCAGTTTCAGTCAAATTAATGATGCCTGTGTTATGAAGGTTATTATTCTAAGGTGCCTGCAGTCCGACCTAATTATAATGACCAAGATTGAAGTTGGAACATGGATAAACAAATACTCATAAACAGAACCGCATCTGTTGCTCTATTAATTGTTTTAATATGCAAAAGGCCTGGAATTTGACTAGGAAAGATCTGCTTTGGATGTTCATGCTTATTTCCACCTTTTTGTAAGAACAACTATGATAACCTAAACAAATTACATGGCCTTGTTTCACTCAAGTAGCATTATATTGAACAAGGAGATTTGTCTCTATAGTTTGCTATGCAACCTTTAGGTATAAGAGTTATCGAGTTTCCATGTCAAGGGAGCACTTACCTATAATCTACTGGCTTCACAAAAATCGCACGACCATATTCACATAATTCTTTCCATAAGAAGTACATAGAATTTGTTCCTACTTATATTGCAAATGAAAGAACACTATAGTCACCAGAAAGCAATGATAGCCTTGAAAGCTGAAACAGAATTTTCTCCTTTTCTCCTTAGTGTTGACTAAGGCTTGGTAAAATTTTAATGCAACAACAAGAATTATTCAGAAATAAGCAGAATGAAGTCATTGAACAAATAATAACAATATTAATAATTATAATGAAACAATCTACATGACTAGTTCCTCTACATGACTAGTTCCTCTACAAATAACAATATTATCCATGAATTTTAAAAATTTTCCTTTTTTCTTAATTAGGTATTTAATGTCTCACTATTCACCAGAATCAACATGACTAGTTCCTCTACAAAAATGCATGATACTTAGCCCCAATTCTAACTAGGTATATGATTGTGCAAAGCGGATGAACTAAATAATCCCGCATCAAACAGGGAAACAAAGATGGTGGACGGTATGAGACTGACCAAAACAAACAATTCCTCACATGGAGTTAGGCCGTGCACACGAAATTCCAGTACAAACATAAGTCTGCAACACCTAATAGCTAATAACATTGAACAACCAAAAATTCTTCTCAGTGTAGCAAAGATTGCATCTTGAGACTATCTCAGCACACAAACTGTCTCTTCTATCTAAAAAAAAAAAAAAATCTTTCTTGGATTTATAATCAAAACCTAATGCATCAATTAAAGAAGTACCTTGCACAATTATACAAAAGAACAAGAGGGGCAACAGAAGAAAGCCAACAATCAGAGCTAAAACTATCAAAAAAAAAAAAATCAGAACAAGAAAGAGATTTCCTTTCCCCTTTTTCTCAACAACAATACCAAAATCTAAATCCTTCAATTCAATCACCAGCAGATAAACTGAACAGAAACAATAGATTGAATCAAAATGAAAAGCAAAAGCTAAAAAATCAATCAAAATAAAAACGAAAAAGGGAAGATTACCTGAAGATAGGGCTCAGTTGGGATGAACTGGAGTTGTCGGTGTCTTCTCAAGTTGAGAATGGTTCCAAATAATCCAAGAGTTGGGAACGACAATTGAAGAAGATAAGGGCGCAATAGTCTGAAAGCACGGTCGTGGTCGAAAGAGACCAAAATGCATTAAATAAGTTTGAACTAAACGCCAAGACAAGTATTTTGTTGGGTCACGTTTTGAAAATGTTCCATTTTATTTTATTATCTAAAATTACCCATATATATATTCTTGTAAAATTTCTCTCTTTGAACCTTTGATATCTATAATTTATGGCTTGCTCAAAATGATAGAATTTTTAATGCTAAAATTCTGCCTTCACACTGCA
The DNA here is from genome assembly GCF_009730915.1 of Dioscorea cayenensis subsp. rotundata. Taxonomy (NCBI): domain Eukaryota; kingdom Viridiplantae; phylum Streptophyta; class Magnoliopsida; order Dioscoreales; family Dioscoreaceae; genus Dioscorea; species Dioscorea cayenensis. The sequence continues at coordinate 25,474,655 of NC_052489.1, read as the reverse complement.
TTATTCTGAGTATTAATCGCATGCTTTTCTTGTGGTTCTGCAGGACTTGGGCGACACTGCTGCTGAGGAGGCATTTGGCTCTACCACGGAGTAGTTGGTTTGTTGTTTTGGTTTTTAGGGAATAGCTAGGCTATTCTAGGGGGTTGGTCATATTTTGTATTGCTTGTTTTACTGTTTGTGAGATAAGTGTGTTGGTGTTATTTTTTGGGGTTTTTGGTTGTTTATGATAAATTTGTATGTCTTTCTCTGGTTTATCCATCTTTTAAAAAAAAAGTGGTGGATCTCATTTTTTTAATTATTTGTTTTAATAATTTTTGTTTGTAAAGACACGCTTCATCTATAATGATTGCACTTATCTCTTTTCTTATTTGTTATATTTTTTTTTTCTTCCCTTTTTTATTTATTTCTGTTTTGTGTGTTATTCTTTTATTTTTAATAATTTATAATTTATCTATATTTTCAAATATATTTATATATCTCCGCTTGATATGTGTAAATGTTGACTAAGTCAGTCACCAAATTTACAATTGGAGAGTGTTACTATATTAATCTTGCGAGTGAAATGCGGAAAATTAAATTCGTTTTTAAAAAACATGAGAGTTCATAGTTTCTTTACATATATAAAAGAAATGAAAAATATATGTATTCTATCATTTCAATCCCATCAAGTGTTGTCAAATCAAATGACACTTTTGCTTCTACCTTATTTGCATATATTTTTTTTATGGCATTACCTCTTGGCACTAATTTTTGGAGGTAAATTATATATAATAAATTAAAATGTTAAAAAAAAAATTTGATTACAATGAAAGAGTATTTGCCGGTACCAAAGTCACTTAGGTCGAGTAGTTAACGGCATTAATTTGAAATTTTTGTGGGAGAAAAAAAACGGTCATAAATTTAAAATCCATACAAAAACATTAATTTAGTAGGAGTCTAGGAGAGAGACATTAACTCAATGAACATTCTTTAATTAATCACAGGTTTGTCCTCAAAGTTGTCAAATAGTGTATGACGTGGTGTATTGATTTCTCAAATTTTATGTAGGGTAATGTAACATATCATTTATCATTTGATATCTATATCTATATATACATTGTGTATATACATTATATAATATACACAGTTTGACATTTTCATGCAATTAAATTAAACATCATTAAATAATTATTTTGTAATCGATAATATTTTTCAATCAACTATAATAAAATAAATAAATTCTATAATAATAAATTTTTACATAAATTTAGTTAAAAAAAGATAAGTATAAAACTACATAAATAAAAATTTTAAATTTACAAATCTAATCTTGTCAAAATCTAGATAAACATATTTAAATTAAATTATATTTATATTTAAAAAATTTCTATTGAAATCAATTATTAGCTGATTATAAACTTCAAGTCCACATGCTTATCCTTCTTATTTTAAATCCCAAAATGACAACATAGTTAGGGATGTCAATGGGCCTTGGCCCGGATAGGGAATTTGATTCCCGCTCGGATAACCCGAAATATTAAATATTTAATTTAAATAATATATTATTTTATGTTATAAATATCTAAATAAAAATTGAATAAAAACTTATATATTATATATGTTGGTATTTTGTGCTAGGTTTTTAACATGCCAACTACTTATATTTGTAAATGAGTTTTTAAATTATAAAAAAATTTATGGTATTTTTAGTAAATATTTTATAAATTTTATTTTAAATAATACTAATAATATTTTAATTTATTAATAGGGGGAATTCCCGAACCCAAAAAATTCCCCGCGGGGATGGGTACGGAATTTTTTTTTTTGTATTCATGTTAGGGGCTAGAATCGGAGATGGTATTAGAAATTCGAGGCCGAAGCCGAGGAATATATCCCCCGTGAATCCCCATCCCCTTGACATCCCTAAACATAGTTTAGTATATAAGAGCAGAATGGGAAACAAATAAGAAAATTAAAACTTAGAAGTGGTGGGAAACAACATCACTCTAAAAGGTTGTTACTTACCTAACCTTGGGTCTCAAAACTCTTAAAAGTAAGATTTTTTTAACGGGACCTCCTAGGGACAAATTATATTAGAGGGAACAAAAGGACAGATAGATTATATTATAGGGACTAAATAAGGTATTTTACATTCTACCATTGATAATGTGATTTTTTTTTTCTTTTTTATTACTAAAACTCTGCAAAGAGAGCAAGTCCGTGAATTGAAAAGGGTTTATCAAGCTCTCAACCTTGGGGAAGTCATGGGATTCATGACCCTTTGAATTCTTAAAAATTAAAGTATCAATGCTTACTACGATATACAATATATCAATTAACAGATACATATGATGCATTTCGATAATTTAAAATATATCGATACACCCATCAATACCATCGAAGTTTGGTTTTGAATATAAAAATCAAGCGTATATATGTATCACGTATCTCATGATATTAACAACTAGTGCATCAAAATAGCATCAACAAACAAGATTTGGGAAATTATTTCTCCCAATTACAGGTTCAAACATGGAAATAGGTACCTTTGCCAAACAAGGCCAGCTTGGTTCACTAAATTTCTTACAAAAGAAACTTGACCATTTGCAAAGTCATTTAACAAGCTCTTACATTAATCATTAATGATGAGACTCAAGTAAGATAAATCATGAACATAGCTAGTGACCGCCTTGACCATCACTTCAGCTTTTAATTGAAAGATAACATTATGGGTAAGCATCTTGTTGATGCAATTTAGGTATTGTTTGAATTGACTTTTAAAAAAAACGTTTTTTGTCAGTTTGGTAGAATGATTTATGAATAAAAAGTGTTACTCAAAGTAAATTAAGTTCTCTATATATTGTGTTTGGATATGTTAATGCAGAAGTGCTTTTATATTTGTTAAGTTATTTGGATGTGAATTGGTAGAACTTTTTCAATAATAAATTACTAAAATGGGTATTCATTAAATTATAATAATATCCCAATTATTATGTATTTATCTCACGAGGGAGAAGGTAGGAGTGGACGGGAGGGGAGGTATTTCGGATCTTGGAAGTAGAGAAGACTAATGAGGATGTAAAAAGCTTAGAGAGAAATATTAAAAACCTAGGTCATTTCTTTATTTCATAAGCGCAATTAAGTAATTGTGTAACCCCAAAATTGCTTCTGAAAAACTACATCACATGACCATCTTAAGGCCTTATAAAAGCTAATCCAAATAAGATCTTAAGGCTTTAGCTAGAGATGCATTATGATAACAAGAATAAGAAATGGCATGAGCAGTAAGAACTGTACCTTCACGACCTCATACCAAATAGCCGAAACCCAAACAATTAGATTCTACATATATTACATCTATGTTACATTTAATAGTACTTACATTAGAACAAGATCAATTGGAAGCGATAGTACTATTTGTTCGAGGGAGACAAAATCTGACTTGGAGCTCTAATCCATTAACCAAGCAAGCATTTGCAATTATACCAACGATCAAGTGGTCTATTGGTAGCCTAATCCTAGTTAGAACCCTTCATAAGTAGTGAAAGTTCGAATCATAAGTGATGGCACATTTTTGGGAGTGTGAGTAGTGATTGTATTCTGGTGGTTTTAGCGCCCATGTGTGTGCAGCCCCGGTCCTTGCCCCACTTGTTCCACCGAGATTTTTGCATGCCCCTACTTTTGTTAACAGTGTTGTTACTCATCTTGAAAATAAAATAAACATTTGCAATCATAATTGCTTTGTAAGACTGATTATAATTAAATAATTTAATATAGAGTCTTAAAGTATATTTGATACCTGAAAATCTAAAACACAACACATTTTTGTAACCTGTTTATTATGAAAATATGATAGGAGTAGCTAAAAAAAATAGTAAAAATACAACACAACATTTTTTTTTTATATATACCCCAAACTATGATAAATTTTTTTTGCTAAGTCCACCTTTTTAAAAAAAATAAATAAATAAATAAATTTGTTAACTTATAGAACAAAAATCAAAAGATAAAATTAACGGTCTAATTACTTTTAACATATAATCTCAACACAATGTAATAATAATTTTATGGTGTCCATTGACCATTAAACATAAAATAGTAAAAGCAATTATTTTGTAACTCATTCGTTTGTATTATGGTGTGCCAGTGTTACTTTATGTTGTTCTCATTTATGAATCAAATAGGCCCTTAAGGATGGATTTGTACTTGACAAAATGATTTAATTATTACAGTGATTTAGGCTTAATAGCGTAAAAAAACACTAAAATGGCTGTTAAGCCATCTAATCAAATTGATCTCAATTTGAGTAATTCATAAGCTTAAAGAATCATTTCATCCATAGTTGATGTAATATTATTATTGGGGACCAATGGTTTTGATGTAGGAAGTTGGGACCATCAACAAATTTATTCACGCATAAATTAATAATGTCAGACTCTATTTTGTATGGTTAAAATTAAGCTTCAATTTTTTTTTAAATTGTTACAATTTTAGTCCTTGATCAATTTTTTTCAAGGGTCAAGTTCTAATTAATCACTGAAATGATATTAAAATAATACTCCATGAATTGTTCAAATGCACATAGATCATGATCAACTTGGGCTTAAGTAACAGGTAAACCACCAATCCAAGAATCCAACAACCAAAATATGAACTGTGACCAAACCCTCCCTCAGAAACCTTGTATTATATGATCTCTTTCCTACTTTGTCAAACAAATACAACAAAGTCAATGGCAACATGCGAGTAATTAATTATTAACTCAAACAAAAATAAATAAAACGATGGTGCATGCATGTGGGCTAGCTAGCTAGCTAGTCATCGAAGTTTTAGATCTACCTAGCTAGACACATATATGTTCTCAAGAGCACCATATATATATATATATATAGAACTCTTTCACCTACATTCATTCACAAAAACAAGATGTTCTCAAGCAATAACAAAGATCTTCAAATCAATGAAGATGACAAGTTCTTCTCCAAGCTACTGTCTAAAGAGAGCTCCTTGGCCAACGAATCCTTCAGAGTTTCAGTACCTGGCTCAGTTCCATTCATGTGGGAGTCTCAGCCAGGAAAATCAAAGTACACCAACCTTACAACACCCCTCCTTCCTCTCACTCCTCCACCGTCCTACTACACCAAGGCTGAGAGCAAGGTCACCAAGAAAGAATCCTCTAAGTCCAGGCTCTTCAAGGCCATACTACATAGTTTCACTCTTGAAAGGAAGTCAAGCACGCCATCATCTCCATCAGCTTCATTTTCCTCATTGTCATCATCATCGTCATCAGTTTCTCGGTTTAGCTCCACAAGCTCTTCACTCCATGAACGCTTCTCTAGCACAAGGATGTCATTCATGCCATTTGGTGACGATGGAGAGTTGGATGATCGGAGATCTAAGAAAGTAAGTGGACGTGGTGGTAGCGGTGGTGTGTTTCAGTGGTGCAGTAAGATTGTGCTTGTGAAGAAGACATTGTTGATGATTATTGGCAGTAGGTCTAGCTAGCTTGCTAGTTATAAAATATTTATATATTTGTGTTGATCAGTATAATGAGGTTCGTTCAAAACCATATAAACATGTGTATATATAGTATAACAAGATGATGTTTGATTTATGCTACTTATTTAGTTCATTAAGCTTTGTTACTACTAGTTCATTATATTTAGTTAATTAATGAACCAGCAGTTTGGAATTCTCATCCAACGTTGCTTATGTTGAAGTCTCACAAATGATCTTCTTGCCATTTTAGCATTCTTTCTTTGCTTTGAAGTTGATGAATGTACAGAGGGATCACTGGGAAAGCAATGAAAATATGAAATGCTTGTTTGGAAGTGATCACTAGTGCTGTTCTAATTAATTAAGTTACCCTGAAGTGGTGGGAAGGCACAAGTACTGACTTCCTCCTGCATCAGATGCCCACTTGCTTTAAAGTGAAGAAGTGACACTTATTTCACTTCATCACTTTCTTTGAAATTAAATTCAGTTTAGGATTTTCTTCACTCCTGCAAAATGAGCGTTGAAATTATTAGAAGTTATATGATTTCTAACCATTTCAGGTAACACATTTCTTTCCTTTAAACCACTTCAAAGAAAATGAATACTTCTTATAGATTGTAACTTTTTCATTCAAATAATTTAAAAAAATGATAGCATTCCAAAGCAGAGGAAACCATTGATAGAGGGAACTAGAGGCTTGTTTTTCTAAAGGATGAGAGATGTGGTTGCCCGGGAGAGACATCATTCATCAAAGAGGCAGGTGATGAGGAGCTCTCAATGCTATGCACTAGATCAAACTTAATTGCATTGAGAAGGCAACCACTCCTGTTTTAATTTGTTGTTTACTTGTATTGGTTTGAGACTTTGAATATCAGATCTTTGCTTTATTAATTCTTGTATTTTGTGTTGGAAATATAGTACCACATCGGTTATGTGATAGAAGTGTAATGAGTTTATATATAGGTATAAGGGTTGAGCCACTAAGTCTTGAGACTTTTTGATATAAGACCCCTAAACCCATATAGAGCCTATATAGAACCCACTAGTACTAAAATATAAAATCTAACATTTGCCACGTAGGAATGTCAAAAGATTTTTAACCTTTAATTGTATTTTATATTTTTCTACTTTGCATAAAAATTGCTCCTGCACCTCTAGTGGATGTATAATCCCTACTTATTCCATTAGTCCATAGATTTTGATTTTCTCAATATGCTGAAACTTTTTCTTTTCCTTTTTTTTTTTAACCCTTCCATATATATATATATTGATACTATGTGACAAACACCTCCATTTAAAATTTAAATCAGGTTTTGCTACAAATATAGATCGCATTCACAAGCTCAACATCTTGTCCTTGTGAGAACTTTATGTAAAAGACCCGATATCAATAGGTCAGGCAACTATTGATATTAGATTTTTATTTAATAAAACAGTGGTTTATTTATTTATTTATTTAAATTGTTATATGAAATTAGAAATATATCTATTTTTTTAATAAAATTTATAAGTTTTTTTTTTTTATGTGTAATCACTAATCTATTCCACCTAAAATTCTATTATTTTTTAAAATAATAATAATTTTCAGATTTTGTTACATTAGAATTATTTTTTATCTTTTGTTGTCTGATACCAGGCAAGATTCTATGCGTGGGATACGAGAGAGATATTTTTTATATAGACTAGCTAGACATGCATTACATTTCTTTCCAAGAAAAAAAAAAAATACTTAATGTCATTTTAATGCATTAAAGTTTTATTTATTTATTTATTTATTTATTGATAATATGCTCAACTCACTTAAGAGTGTAAGATGACATGTATGTACAGAAATACACTAATTATAATGGCTTAACAATAACATAAAAAAAAATTTACCATATAAGATAAATTAATATGTAAAGTAATGAAAACATGTTATGTGCTCTTAAAATAATATTTCATAAATCATAAACATGAAATGATAAATTTTTATACCAAATAATTTTAAATGGGTAAAAAAAATAATTTTTCCTATAAAAAAATCATACTGAGACTAAATATATAATATCTGGTCTAAATAAACAATAAATCAACAATACTCATACTGAGTTGTACACAATTTAAAATACTCCATATGATATTTCCTAATGTTAAATATGTAGATGCCACTCTTTTTCACGTGGACGGTGACATGGTATTATATATGTTGAAAAACAATGCCACATTCCCACTCACATGGAACAAAATTATTTAAAAATAATTTTATCCAGTAGTGTGATATAAACTGCCATCCCAAGTTATTACCAACCACACGGTGGTCTCTTTCATGAGACTTATGTGACAAACTATAGAATTTGATCTATTCCACAGGCTCATTAGTTATTTTTATTTATTTATTTTATGGGAATATATTCATCAACAGTGTACCCATATATTGGGAATTATTTTTTTTTTTTTGATAAAAGTGGATAAACCACTGGTTTATTAAAAATAGATAAAACATTACAAAGATGAAGAAACTCTCACCAGAAGTGAGGAAGAACAGAAAATATAATATAAAAAACTGGAACAAAAAGGAAGATAATAATCTAATCAGGCGAAAGGCACCGTCTGACGACTCAGGCCTGACTAGAAGAGCGGGAGGGTCAACTATTACTGTGGAGTAATGTGGTCTGTCTCGCCAGAAGAATTTGAGGTCCTTGCTTTGAAAAAGTCAAGAGAACGCTTAATTTTCTGGGAGGCTTCATTAAGGGTTTGCTGGTGCCTGTCAGCTGTAATTGGAAACCAAGAGAGAATCGTATTAGCAGTTTTAAAAATGATATTTAACTGAGGCAACGCAGTCAGTTGAAAAATACGGGAATTCCTTTCGAGCCAAATATTCCACAATATTGCGCGGGAGATAAAGTCCCAGAGGGTTCGAAGGTGAGGAGCGAGGGAAGGAATCCAGGATGTCCACAGAAGGGGAATGGTCTGTGGGAGAGGAGTAGAGTCTAGGGAATGAGCAAAAAATGCCCAGATACGCTTTGAGTATGCACAATCAATGAATAGATGTTGAAGATTCTCAGAGGCATTATGACAAAGGACACAGGTGTCAGAGGAGTAGTGGGAAATACAACCCTTTTTGAAAAGGTTGGATAAGGTGAGGATTTTGTCCTCTCCAGCAAGCCAGCAGAAAAGAGTGATTTTGCTAAGGCTACGAGTCTTCCAGAATAGGGGGTACAGTGGGCTGCGGGTTCCACCACCAATGAGGAATTTATAGAAAAATTTGACTGTGAAGATGCCACCTTTTTCCAGTGTCCAAGAATAAGTGTCACACTGTGCGTGAGAGCAATCGGGAATAATATCTATGAGTGGAGTTAATAAGTCTGGCGTAACTGAATGGAAGATTTGCTCGGTGCGATTAAGATTCTGAGAAAACTGCCTAACGGTGATCCAAGGTTCCTTACAGTCATTGAAGAGGTCAGGCCAACGGTCCTTAAGTAGGATTCCATTGTACCAGCGGTCAAACCAAAGGGATGTGTTGGAGCCACTATTGATAAGATTCAAGATACAAGAGCGAAAGGAAGAGAGAGTGGAGGTCATACCGGCCCAAAAGAAGGATTTGTTCCTGGGAGGGATGTGAAAAAAGATTCTGTTTGTGTCTCTAAGAAAGTAATTAGCGTGGATGATTTTGGCCCAACCACTAGTTGGTTTGCAAGATAATTTCCACCACCATTTACCAAGTAAAGCGATGTTGAAGGAGTGAAGGTTAATAATACCCCAACCGCCCATGGTCCATGGTCTGGTGATTCTGTTCCAGGTAATTAATCTGATTCCTTTGGGTCCCAAATCAGGGCCTCTCCAGATAAAGTATCTTCGGATTTTATCAATTTTCTTGATCACCCAGCTGGGGAGCTTGAAAACCGACATCCAGTATACAGGCGTGGAGGATAGGACAGAATTAATAAGAGTTAAGCGGCCCCCAAGAGATAAATACTTAGTTTTCCAAGTAGTGAGCCTAGAGCGGACCATGGCGATGAGATTAGCCCAGTCGAGTCGTCTCGGTCTACGACCAGAAAAAGGGACTCCTAAATAGGTAATAGGAAGGCTGCTACGGGAACAGTTGAGGATTCTAGCATATGAATGGTGGGGTTGGAAGCCATAGTTGGAAGAGTAAAGGCAGCTTTTAGAGTAATTAATGGTTAATCCAAAGGTTCCTTCATAAAGGTACAATATTAGTTTGATGATTTGAAGGTCTTCGTGTCCTCCAGTAGAGAAAATTAGGAGGTCATCTGCATATTGGAAGTGACAAATGCTGTCAAAAGTATTCAGTGGCACACCGATCAAGACTTTAGAATTTAGAGCGTGATGGAACATGGCACTCAAAGCATCAGTGGCTAGGGCGAAGAGCAAAGGAGAGAGAGGATCCCCTTGCCTCAGGCCTTTTTTGCAGTGAATGTAGCCCTGAGTAGTTCCATTGATGATGAACCGTGCCTTTGTAGAGAAGAGAATGGATTTAACCCAGGAAAGCCATTTAGGTCCGAAACCTCTAGCAGTAAGGATATCAATCAGAAAGTTCCAGTCTAGGGAGTCAAAAGCTTTTGCGAAGTCCACTCTTAAAAATGTGACCAAGACGTTTTCTTTTTTGAAGGTTGAAGATTACTTCTTGAGCACCAACGATATTTTCTGCTATACATCTGCCCTTAATAAATCCAGATTGCGAGTCATCTACCAGCGAACTGATAACAGTACTTAGACAATTGGCGAGAATTTTAGAAATAATTTTACAGGTGAAGTTGATAAGGCTGATGGGACGAAAATCCCCTACCTTGCTAGGCGTATTGTTTTTAGCAATGAGGGCAATATGAATCTAGTTGATACGCTCAAGATTGATGGTACCCTCGTAAAAATCCTCACAAAGTTTTACAATTGAGGGTTGAAGGATGGTCCAGTGTTTTTGGAAAAAGAAAATAGGGAAGCCGTCTGGACCAGGAGATTTGTCAGGGTGAAGGCCGAAAACAGCAAGTTTAATTTCTTCAGGAGAGAAAGGCAATTTGAGTTGGGAGAGATCAATTCTTTCCTTATAGTCAAAGAGGAAGTTCCAGTCAAAGAGGAATCTGTTAGGCATAGCAGAGCCGAAAACAGAGCGGTAGTGAGAAGTAAAAATTCTGCCGATTTGATCGTTTCCAGATATCCAATGGCCATCATGGAGAATACGAGAAATATGATTTTTATTTCTTCTTCCATTACCGACTTGGTGGAAGAACTTGGTGTTAGAGTCCCCGTCTTTAAGCCAAGTAATTCTGGAACGTTGTTTCTAGTAAATTTCTTCCTGGTTTAAGATGTTATAAAGTTCATAACGAATATGAGAGAGACGGTTGGACTCTTCCTCAGAAAGTGGCCTAGATTCGCCAATGATGTCAATGGAGTGAAGTTCAGCCAGGAGGTTGCATTTAAGAGTCTTGGTAGCACAAAAAGTGTTTTTTGACCAAGTACGGAGTTTGGCTTTAAGGTGAGTAAGTTTTTTGGATAAAATAAACGCTCCACAGTCAACAAGATTAAGTTCAGACCACCAATCTTGAATGAGGTTGGTAATCAGAGGATTTGTATACCAGAATTTCTCAAATTTAAGTAGCCGGGGATGCTTGATGTGATTACCAAAGTCAAGGCAGATGGGAGAGTGATCTGATCCAAATCTAGGAAGGTTGAATTGAGTGGTTCTTGGGAATAAGGAGGTCCAGTCGTGTGAGTAAAGAAATCTGTCGAGGCGAACCCAGGTGGGATTGGCTTGTCCGTTGGACCATGTGAATTTTCTCCCATTTATGGGGGGATTAATTAGTTCAAGGTCGCGTAGGAGGTTCTGGGATAAAGCGATATCTCGAGGATTAGAAGTACCGGTGTTTTTGTCATCTAAGGAAAAGATCATGTTAAAATCACCACATATAATCCAGGAAGTTGTGTTGAGATCTCTTAAAGTTCTAAGTTCGTTCCAGAAGTTGGGTCTTAAAGATATGGAGTTTGGCCCATAGACACTAGTGCAAGTCCAGGTGGAATTATCAGAGCGGCTTGTGAATCTGATGGAGATGGAGAAGGATCCCTTATGAAATGAGATACCAGTAAGAATCATGTTATCCCAGGCGATAATGATTCCTCCAGCAGTGCCTAGAGCCAGAAGAAAATCGAAGGAGTCAAATTTGTGACCTCCGATAGTTCTCCAAAGGAAACAGTGAATGTTTTGAAGTTTGGATTCTTGTAGGCAGATAATTTCTGCTTTGGAATTTAAAATTACTTCTTTAACTAAATGGCATTTAGAGGGTCTGCCAAGACCCCTGACGTTCCAACATAAAATAATCATTAAAAAACAGAGAATGTCTAGATGGGTCTCGGTGGAGACCTAAGTGTTGCAGGATAAAAGGAGTTCCTGGTGGCTTCAAGCGATCTAATTCTTTCTATGCATTTATTTTTATGATTAGGAGATCCTAGGAATTTAATGCCACAAGAATTACTATAATTAATAATTTGTGCATCAGTCCAGGAAGAAAAAACTGAATTTATAGTGGAGGGCGTACCTTCTCGTGGATCTTCAGGGATTTTTTTCTTGGAAGATCGGGGAGGGAGAGGTACGAACCCTGCTTCTTCGTTCCATCGTCCAGAAGGTTTTTTGGGTATTTCACTTCTTCTGGGTTGTTTAGCCTCAGTTCGGAGTTGATCTGGTATGTCTTCCAAGGTCCCGGAGATAACTGGTTCAGGGTCAATTTGAAGAGGAACATGATCATCCTGATCGATGCAGTTTTCATCAGATAGGAGATTGACGTCATCCATGTCATGATCAAGGATATTCTCGTCTTCTCCCCAGTCAAGGAGTTCTTCATCAGAAGGGGTCTCCACTGGAGTGTTGTGCGGTGTAGGATCATGATCATAGAATTTTCCAGTATTGATACTTGGCACCAGGGACCATCCACCGAAGATGAATATCCATTTATAACCATCAGGTATAGGTAGAACTGGGGGGAGACCTTGCAGGTGAGAGGGAATGATTTCCTGCGGAAGGTGATCAAGGGATGAGTCCTGTCCATGATCAGAACTAGGATGAGAAGAGTGAAAATCGTTAAGCAAAGATAACTTAGATGATGAGGAATTAATTAAATTTGAATGATTCGAATCTTGATGAATTAAAACAGCATCGGGTGAGGGATTCAGAGAGAGCTTATCACGAGGCAAAGCTACCTCTAATGGTGGAGTAATACTGTGATCAAGGATGAGCGAATCTCGAGGCATCTCATCAGATGGATTGGATTTTTGATCAGCGTGCCGATCACGATGAGATGGTCTCTCAGAGAATAAATCATCTCGAGATTTCTCAGTGGGAATAGTTGGACGTTCACGTGGTTTGCTGGGTTCCCGGGAGGGCTGATCACGAGGCACAAGGGACGCGGGCAAAGATCCAAAACAAATGCTGGAGTGCTTATCGCGAGGCAGATGGACGGACGTTGAAGGTCTCTCCATCACGTCCTCACTGCATGGCGACAGTGCACTCTGTCCCTCGGCGCGCTCATTAGGGACAGACGGAATCTCAGGTATTTCGGCGAGCTCCCGGTCGCCGGAATGAGGGGAAAATTTCTCTTGAGATCCGCTAGCATTGATCCCAGTCGAGAGGCTAAGGCTGGAGCAATGCTCAATGGCCTTGTCGAAGGAGTTATCGACGGTGGAAAGATCAATAGGGGCTTTGCCCTTTGTGGTTTTGGGAACATAAATGACAGGGTTGGAGGATGGAGTTGGGCGAAGCTGAGCCGGAGGGTGGTTCGAAAGGCCGCAGACCAACTTGGATCGGAGGATACGAGCTCCATCGTCTTCAAGGTAAACAATAAAGCTTCTAACCCCGACGTCCACTGTTATCTCCAGCGGGAAGGAGATCGAGGGTTTAAGCCTGGCGAGGGTTCGGAGGTGCTCCAGGGTTACATGCTCCTTCTTCTGGACGTAAATAAGGTCGCCGATCGGTCGGAGAATATCGACGATGGAATCCCAGTTCCAGCAGTGGAGAGGAAGGTTTGTAATCCTGACCCAATTATAGTTCCCGGCGGCCACCGCATGAGAACCGAATTCAGCGGTCCAGTGTGAGAGGGAGATGCAGCAAGGGCCATATATGGAGTTAAGGGTAAGAGGGCTTCTCTTCACGGTCGTTGCGGCGTCCCTAGCAGAGGACATCGTAAGAACGAAGTCATTATTGAATGGTGTGATATGCTCGCAGAGGTTAATGTTGATACATTGGGGAAGAGAGTCGTGCAGCGAGCGAACGCTTGCGTTGCCAGAGATGACCCTTAAGATCACTATCTTCTTGAGCTCCTCTTTCGACTTTAGGATTGCTTCAGTTATTGGAAAAGAAACACGAAGCGAAGTCTTGCTGGATTTCACCGGAATGTGGAGGAGAGGTTTCAGCTCTGAAAGTCCCCGAGTCCTGGAACTAGAGGAAGAGGTGTCCTGGGAGTGGAGCTTGGATCGGACTCTAGCTTTCTTGGGATCGGGACGAAGAGGTGTCCTGGGATTGGGAATTAATCATTCAAACCATGCACCCTCAATCGAAGATAAGGGGTTTGAGCTATGAACCCGTACTTATAACCGGTAGGTCATTATCATTATTGTTTCCAACAAGCCTTAAACTCGAAATCTTTTAAATATCTCATTCTCGTTTTCCGCAATAAGATCAAGTACCGTTGGTTATGAGCATTTTAGTGGCTCACTGTTATTGAATATCGAGGGGCATTTGGATGGCGGTAATGGTTCCCCCAATCTTATATTTGGATAATTTTTTAAAGAGGTAATCATTGCCCTAGGAGATTGCCATTAACCCTTGGGATAATGGTATATTGGGGGAGTGAAGGAGGATGGAGGGGGAATAAGTATAAATTACCCATTTTACCCCTCACTAATATATCTCTATGGGTACGTATATAATAATATATTAATATATTAAATAAATATATTAATATTAAAATAATTAATATTTAATTATAACAATCGTATAATAATTATATTTAACAAATATTTATATTTAATATTAAAATAATTAATATTTGATTATAATAATTATATTAAATATATATTTATATTTAATATAAATATATTAATATTAAAATAATAAATAATTAACTATAATAAGTGCGGAATGTTCTGGTAATTGTTGTAGAAAATAGGGATGGGCATGGGGTGGGAAGTCCCCATCCCCCGCAGAGATCCGCCCCGTTTTGAGCGGGGAATCCCCGGTTTTCTTCCCGTGGGGATAGGGGTGGGAGAATAAAATTCCCCCGTCACCGTAGTGGATGGGGGCGGAGAGTGATCTCTCCGTCCCGCGGAGTCCCCGCCCAGAAATATTATATATATATATATAATATTTGTTGAAATAAAAAATAAAAAAAATAATATAATACAATGTTTGTTATTAATAATGATTAGTCTCAATTAATACCTAATTTTATGGATTTTTTTTCTTTAGATTATTGAATTTTTGTAAGAAATGTGTTAAAAAAAATTAAAAAATATATAATATAATATCATGTTTGTTATTAATAAAGATGGGTCTTAATTGGTATCTAAGATTCTAAGTTAATGAATTTAAACATTAGATTAGTGGATTTTTTTTTAAAACAAATTGTGTTAGGTGGCCAGAGTGGGGATTCCCGTGGGATGGGGAGTGGAGGCTTCTTCCTCCCCGATTCCCCAATTGGGCGGGAACGGGGAACCCCCGCCCGAGATGGGGGAGTGAGTGGGGAGATACTCCCCGTCCCCGCCCTGTGCCCATCCCTAGTAGAAAACTAAAATTTGAGAACAAATTAACAACTTTCTGTAATATATCATAACTTAGATATTGATCTAACATTGGAAGATAAGTACTATTCTTCAAACAAAACACCTAGACATAAGTTTTTACATATTTTTATAAAATTTTAAAAAGGTTTTCCTTCAGCCCAATTTTTAAAGAGTTCAACTTTATATTTTCCTTCAGCCATTTTAATAGGTTTTCTTAGAATGTTATCAAAGCATGCAAGAATAGTTCTTACAATTGGATTCATATTGTAGGTCGGCGGCTCAAGAATGTACTCTTCATTTCTGGCAGTACCATTTACTGTAAGTTTTCCATTATGAACCATTGAACATACAATAGAATCAGTCCAGAGATAGAAGTCAGCTTTAGAATTGGCATATTACCTAACACATGACATATATATATATTCAAAGGAAAGTAATTGGCACATGCTCAAGCAACATTATTTTTCCCAACTCCAGATCATTTAGAGTGAGCTTTGACACATATAACTTGTTGCCATATGAGTAATTTTTTGCAGCATGCTGTTAATATGGAATAATTAGGTTGGCTAAGGTTCGTTTTCCGTTTCCCCTCCCTAACAAGTTGAGAGGCATAAAAAGGTACACTGATAACTCAAATTTTCAAAGCATGATTCTCAACTGATCTGATTTATCATCCA
Organism: Dioscorea cayenensis subsp. rotundata; assembly: GCF_009730915.1. NCBI lineage: Eukaryota > Viridiplantae > Streptophyta > Magnoliopsida > Dioscoreales > Dioscoreaceae > Dioscorea > Dioscorea cayenensis. The sequence goes on along the minus strand of NC_052489.1, from coordinate 25,458,738 downwards.
TTGAAGCAAGGATAACTAATCATCCACCATTATAAGTACTAGTAAAAAAAAAAACAATGGAGGATGCCTTTATATGTACGCTTTCTTAGAGAGTTTATATCCGGATAGCATGGCTGATAGTGCAAGTGGCAAAGAATGCAAAGAAGCCTCAAATTAAGTTAATAAGTATTTTTTAAAGGAGCTTTAATTGTCATTTAACTAGTATAATTGAAGTTATTTTTGGCAAGTGCTCTATATATCTGAAGAATTCAATTAATTGGAGACTTGATATTTGAAGTTATTTTTGGGAAGAGCTTTGATTAGAGATCATAATTAATTTAAAATTATAATTGATTTAATTGAAGGCTATTTTTGGTGGTTTGAAAATTAATTGAAGACTATTTTTAAATGAAGCTAAATTGGGACGAGTGTTATACTTTGTTGAAGATTTGAATGAAAAATATATATGTACCTAATCAAAGAATTGATGAAAATTATATTAATTTGGTTAATTGAAGATGAATTTGAAATTGATTGGAGGCTATTTTGGGATAATCTGAGAATGCTAAGTTTTGGCAAGTGATTGAAGACCCAGGTTGGGTTCCTACTTAGTGGTTAGTGTGGTGAGTACAATTGGTTAGCGGCTTAATTGAGATTAGTGGATGATTCGGTCATGTTTGACTTAGACTCATCTTGAGGTTATGTTGCAACATGGAGTTATGGCTTAACTAGCTTAGCAAGTGTGGTGGGTCATGTTGAAACCGTGTCACAACATAATTATAACGCTAGATTTCGAACTAGGAGAATCAAAACTGAAGAAAAGGGTTTCCGGATATAATTCATGTGGAGGGTTACATGAGTTTCGTCTCAAAGATTTATGATGCAAGAGAGAGGCATAAGGAGATAGGCATAAGAGCATTAGTTAATTCTATGAGAGGGAGTGTCCAATGACAAGATCTTGGTGAAAGTGTGTTAAATGTCAACGGGGCTTTAGACCTTTATGCATGAGAGCTTTGATCGCCATTGTCTCGTGGGGATGTGATTTGTAAGACCTTTGTATTCTTTTTTGCTTTTCCTACTAATTAAGCTAATTCTCCTCAGTTTAACTCGCAAATGTAGGCACATTGTGTCGAACTGTGTGGACAAATCTTGTGTCTTCTCTTGATTTTTCTATGATGTGTGTGCTTGATATTTTGAAAAATTGATAATCCCACAATCTTCTAACTAAATAAGCAATATATATAGAGCTTGAGTCTTCGGGGGACATCCCGCGGAGCTGTTGGATGCTAATGCAATAACCCTCTTCACATGAAAAAATATTATAATAAATCCCTAGGTCTCATCCAACCCATTCTCGCTTTCTTTCTCCCCTCTCATGCTCTCTCTCATTTTTTTATTATCTGCAGATGTTCTACCTTAAACTAATATATATAAACACAATTTTTTTTTTTTAATCTTATTCCATATAAGACTATTGAGTTTACCTTTATATATACGTAATTCTAAATATAATCAAGACATTAGTTTGGGATTTTCCTCCAACTTATATAAATATATAAATATATATATAGGAATCGTCTTCCCTACTTTCATAACCGAGGAAGTCTTTGGTTTTGTGCCATGTGCTGCACAGTGCATTACTATGTACATGCACATATATACATAAGCAAACACCCAACACCCTAGACCCAAACCCCTATAAAATATGGTCTAGCTTTTTAACTGTATAAACAATAAAAAATCAGGAACGAACTTGGTTGAAGAACTAGACAAATTCACTTGATATATATATACACATATATGCATTTTAAACATTGAGCAAGTATACGATGTAGCATATATGGTGCAATGGTTAGTCACATGGGAAGTGGGTGTGCATGTGCAAGGTTGAATCCCTGCGCTATAGTATCATAGCAATATTATTCATCCATTGTTCCCAGGCTTATGTATTGTTCACAATACTATACAAGTACATCTAGTGGGTCTCTTATGGGAAGAGTTATATCTTTCCCCTCGGGAATTTATTAGTTTGATATGGTTTTTGTGATTTTTTTTAATGTATACACAGTGGACTTGCATTGCCCCATGTGGTAGCTGTCAGAGTTAATAAGTTCTTAGGGGTTATTGATAAGTTACCATAACTGGTATATTTCTATTCTTTAATAAACTTTAAAGGGGGATAGGGGGAGGGGAGGGGCACTTGTTGCATATTAAAAAGAGTATACCATGTAAATTAGAAAGCTGTATTCATTGACCAAATGTCATATTTGCCATGATGATATTATTTATATCTTTTCATTTATCTAAAATCATACTACCTAGGTTTTCACACAAATGTGGCATGTCAGGTTGAAAAGTTAAAGCCACATCACTACAGATACACATGAAAAGAAATATTTAAAAATAAACTTATAGCGTGTACAAATTTTCTGATCACCTACCACTTTGGTTTTTTTATTATTATTAAAAAATAAATCAAGAGTGACTTGTAAATAACCATCATACAAATAACGATGTCTCAGGTGCGGGGAATTTGGAGGGCTCCCTTGCGCCCTCGGGCAGGATTTTTATAGATGGGGTGGTCAAAACTTGTGTGGTTTATTTGACTTGCGCGAAATGATTATATCTTTTCTGCTAATTGTGCGAGTCCGCGATCTATTTTGGTGAAGATTGATCTTTTGATTTTATCTTGGTTCTTTGCAGCTTCTGATGGGTTGAAAGTCAAGCTGGAGGACTCTATTTTTGTTGTCCGTCGTAGCCTGGAGTTCTTTGGGCCTCGTTCCGAGGGGGTGGATGATGCATCTTCTCTTGAGGTGATGCATGTTAAGTGTGAGGAGTAATTCTGAGGTTTGTTCTTTGGGTCCTGGAGGAGGCCCGTTGTTCCTTCCTTGTTTTATTTTGGTATTAGTTCCACGGCTAGTGGATTGGCTTTCGATTTCTTGTTTTTTTGGCTATTAACGCATGCTGGTTTTATTCACTTCTTCAAAAAAAATAAAAATAAAAATAAAAATTAAAATTAAAAACAAGAAATTTGGCTTTTATAACAACTTGATCCTGTGATGAATAGTTGAACCTGATATGTTCTAGACCAAAGCTCATGATTTTAGTTCTATTGAAAACACCGTACATGTTTTAGTTATGATTCATATATATATATACAGGCACATAATCTTTTCTCCCTTATTTAATATAAAACTATTAAATTTGTCACTTACATAAAATCCTGAACCTAGCTAATGAGAATCATGGGTTTTTTTTTAAGATAAAGGTGACAAGCATCTCCTCAAAAAGGATTGTTAAAAGAACTTTTGAACAGACATTATATATATATATATATATATATATATATGAGACAATTTAAGGGTGCGTTTGGATCACGGAATAGGAATGGTAATGGTAATGGGAATGGGAAAAGTAATGGTAATGGGAATGGATAAAGTAATGGTAATGATAATGAAAAAGGTGTTTGGTTGAAAGGAATAAATATTGGGAATAGAAAAAGTGACATAGAGAATTGTATATAAATTACTTTAATGCCCTTAACATAAGTAATGATAAATTAATATATAAAATAATTACATATAAATAAATATTTAGTCTCTGTAATTATTATAATTAAATATTTAGAATAAATAATTTTTTTATCATTAACCAATTAAATAATTTAATGGGTAAAAGTGTCATTTCAATTTAATTACCATAATTAAATACTTATATTAAATATTTTATTTAATTAAATCTATGTAGGGGCAAAAAAGTCATTTTCAATTTAATTATTATAATGTATATGTATATTACACAATTCTTGTTAATTTTTATTTATTTTAATTATTATAATATTTAAATGATTCAATTTATGTTCAATATAATTTACTTTAATTATTATAATTAGTTATTTAAATTAATAAATATTACTTAATTAAATCTCAACGAGGGGCAAAATTGTCATTTCACTATCAATAATGTATTTAATTAAATATCTACAGGGTAAACATGTCATTTCACTTTAATTACCATAATGAAATACTTTTATTAACTATTTTATTTAATTAAATCTACATAGGGGCAAAATTGTCATTTCACTTTAATTACTATAATGTAATATGACTATTTATAATTCTTGTTAGTTATTATTTATTGTAATTATTATAATATTTAAATGACTCAATTTATGTTTATTATAATTTACTTTAATTATTATAATTAATTATTTAAATTAATTATTATTATTATTATTTAATTAAATATTAACTAGGGGCAAAAGTGTCAATTCACTGTCAACAGTATTTATTCCCCTCTATGCCCCCAAATTTTGAAGGTAATGAAATGTTTTTACTATGCATAATGATAATACCAACAGTACCCATTCCCAAGTCAATAGTAATTTACCCAAACATGGTCATATATTACTATTTATAATCAATCCCATTCCAATAGTATTCTAACCCTCAATCCAAACGCCTCCTAAATTTTACTACGTGCACGTTCAGAACATTTTCATATATATACCAAACTGAGCTAATAAATTTTTCGTATTATGCAACTATGGAGAAGGAACAAATAACATCCTCTCATATGAGACCCAATGAACAATACTATTATAGTATTTAAACATAATTTATACATATATTACTGCAATAATATTCATGTTTATCTAAAAATTCGATGTTATATTTGCCCATTTACAATTTAAATAACAATTCATTGAACTAAACAGTGGTTGTTTTCTATGGAAATTTTCTTCCAACTCAGTTGCATATGTATGTACTTCAAATAATTAATAATCAAGTATACACTGTAAATTAGCAAAGGGGTACCCACTGATGTTATGTTTCACATGGTATTATTTACAATTTTTTATTGAGTATAAACTCAGTCATATGGGTTTTACCATGTACATCTATCCTACAATCTCTTTCAATCCAAATATAAAAATAAATATAATAAAAATTTGGCAAAACTAGCCCTTGTGGACTAAGGCTAGCTTCTTTAGAAATCAAGTACAAGCTTCGATTTCTTTTAGTTAAATCATACACTTGCCTCAGAAGGAGAATTTTTTTTCATTTTATTTTTTGCAAGTGGCCTATGAAGAGCTAGAATAAACTATAATTCGTACATAATCAAATTCAGTTTTTTTGAATTAATTAATACTTTCTAATTGATGAGCAAAGAGTTTTTAGAGTCTAATCACATATATCCTTTTACATGTCTAAAACTTGCTACTGGAAAACACCATAAGCTTTGAAGGGAAGTCATCCATCCAATCCAACCTCTCAAACTTATTCTCCATATCTTTATCACTATCTATTCATATAACATAGGTTTCATCATCACTCTATTAACATCATGAAAGATGAAAACTTTGGTTTAATTGAAAATTAATTCTTCTTATTTTCAATGAACAAGAAGTTCAAATGTAAAAAATCAAAATTATCTTTTTAATTCCATGAAACTCTCATAGTATACCTAAACAAAATTATTCATTAAATCAAAGAAATACTGATATTGACATGAAACTACCATCAATGAACAAAATATAACACAAAATTTTTTTTTTTTGAATAAAGTGGATAAACTACGAATTTATTAGAGAAAAAAAAAATACAAATATAACACAATTTAGAAAGTATTTATTTTATGTATTTTTTTTTAGCTCCTTAGTGCAAATATGGAAATTAAATCCTAAAATAACACTATAATCTCGAGGATGGCCCCTCCCCCCAAAGTTCTTGAATTAAAGAAATGGCCAAGTTTAGCTCAAACTACAAACCCCAAGGTGCAAGAGACCTTTCAATTCTTCAACATTTGAGATCCAAGCAAACTAAGGCCTTCCTTTTGTCCTCACCATAAAGTCAACATCTCGAGGGAGTCCAAAAGTTCTTTCTTTCTCTCTCTACCTCGCCCTCTTTTCTCTTTCTCAATGGTAATCACCATCACCACCACCTTGAGAATCACCATCACCATCACCATCTCTGGTTGTCCAAGCTCTGAAAGGATTCACAGCTCCTTATAATCCAATCCTAGTACATCAGCAACAACCTCAGCAACACAGCAACAAACAAAAGGCATGCATCCATTCCTGTTTTTGGCACCATCATTAATTGCTATCTTTGCCCTCTTGGATGTGCATATATATAATCTTTAAGCCACTTTCCCTTAATACCTTGCCTTTTAAGCACTCCTTCCTTCCTTGTTATTGCAACTCTCTTCTTTCTTCACCTGTTCCTCTTCCATCTTCCTTTTCATCTTCTTCTTCTCTCTCTCCATTTCCAAGGAGCATGCCTGAATGTCCACAACAAGGTAAGGTCTACTCCTCTCTCAGATATATATACATATATATATATATATATACATATATATATATATATATATATATATATAGATATGAACCATGAATGAAACCCTAACTAACTGATCATACCTGTTCTTTCTTATTGTTTTCATCTTACCATGGTGATTGTGTTTATACATCAACAAGTTCAGCAAAACCCTAGTGATGATCAGTAGAGTACATCTAAACTTCAAAAGTTTCATGTTATGATTATTAACTTTTATTTTCACTTGTTGTTGTTGTTGTTGTTGTTGTTGCTGCTGCTGCTGCTGTTGAATGGTTGATGTTTAGGGAGAAGTGTGATGAGTTAGGGAAGAAGATCAAGAGAGAAACAGATGTTACCGATCGAATGGGAAGACGACATCTGTTAGGTCCTGCTGCAGGGGCCTTGAACACAATAACACCATGCGCTGCTTGCAAGCTCTTGAGACGACGATGCGCACAAGAGTGCCCTTTCTCTCCCTACTTCTCCCCTCATGAACCTCAAAAGTTTGCATCTGTTCACAAGGTCTTCGGCGCAAGCAACGTCTCCAAGATGCTAATGGTGACAAGCCTCCTTAAAATATATTTCATCATCTTATCAAATTCAACACCTTAATTAATTATTTAATTACATGAATAAAATGTTTTCCATGCATGATTGTGGTTTCTTAGGAGGTGCCTGAACCCCAGAGAGCTGATGCTGCAAATAGTCTTGTTTATGAAGCTAATGTGAGGCTAAGGGATCCTGTTTATGGATGCATGGGTGCTATCTTGGCTTTGCAACAACAAGTTCAAGCTTTGGAAGCAGAACTCAACGCAGTTAGAACTGAGATACTGAAACATAAGTACAGGCAAACAACAAGCATCAATATCAATCCTTCATCTCATGTTGCTTTGCTTGCATCCACTGCAGATGTGTCAGTAGCTGCACCGCCTCCTCTCCGATCAACTCCGATGATCACTCAGCATAGTACTGCTGGCGTCCCTTCTGTTTCTCCTATTATGTACACCCCTCCCTCTAGCTCCACTGAATACAGCTCCATCACAAATGAGAATATTCCATTCTTTGGGTGAAGAAGTTCTTGCAAGCTATCATATATGAACCATGTGCTTCAAACAAAAGAGGTGGAAGTCTACACTGGTTTGTTTGTTACTTGTGTACCAATTTTTGTTTTGAAATTCAAGCCTAAGTATCATGCATGGTCATGATAATTTTATTTTATACTACACATAAAAACTTGTAGAATGATAGCTACCTTTTGATTATCTTCCACTTCTCACCTGTGTTTCTCTTCCTATATTTCCATGTTTTATTTCATGTTCAGATTTCCTATGATAAACATCATCATATCTTTGAACCTCTTGTTTTTTTCCTCAGAAATTCATATTGTTATATATACTTGCATCATTTCAAGCATATATTCTCCCCTGTTAGAGAATGACAAACTCTCACACACAAGCTCCCCTTTTGGTAGAAGAGATTCAGCTTCTTTTTAACAAGTATTAATCATGAAACCCAATCCTCACATTGATTGCAGTGTTTGTGTTGAGAGAGTGACATGATATGGTAGACACATGGACACCTTGCACGTGTGTATGCTTGCTTATGCATGCATTTGACCTAATTAAAATGGTCCAGTGCTGTTTCCTCACATGTTTGTCTGTGCACTTAGAATCTCAAGTTCAGCAACTTTAAGGCTGGGACACAGAAGGCATTCTGGCTTTGATACTTCCCATGTGTAGCCTGGAAGCTTCTGAGAATATGTTCTTATATCTACTAACAAGCAATAAAATGCAACATGTACGCACTCTATATAAATTTTATATCTTGTTATATATATATATATATATCCCTCATGAATAGAAAAAGGAATATGAATTAATATGGCTAATTAATTAGCTATGTTTTCACTTGTATGGTTTGTTTGTTTGGTGGTCAAAGGCAATGCCAGCTAATAGTATATATATTAGTTAAACAATAGGGAGTTTTCTTAGCGTGTAGAGTAGATATGCATATAAATGTTAAGAAATGAGTGGTGGTGATGAGAAAGAGAGAATTAGTTGTTTTTCCTCCTCAAGGACTAGTATTTAAAATTTTATGGGGAATTGCATGACCTCATGACAAGGCTCCCATTTGTATATGGTTTTGAGGATGTGATGGTATTTGGTCTACCATCGTGGTTGCTTGAATTGGTCGCATCTTTGCTTGTCTTTACTCAACTCCCACTTCAAAATACTATACTAAAATCATTCACCAATCTCCTTCTCATCAATTCTTTCTTTACTATTAATCCTTTTTATTATTATTTAATGTGTGTATATATATAGTCAATTATATATAATTCATTCATTCTTTTATTATATGTTCATGGAATCATGTTGGATGGTTTGGAGAGAGAAGCTGAAATTTTTTTTTGAAGACCTTTTCTAGGTAGGGTTGTTGAGAACTTTGATTGGTCCCTGCTCTATTTAGTTATTCATCAAGACTAGTCAAGTTTAGGAAGATATAATTAAGGTCCCAAGTTTATCATGTATTGTGTGAAGGGATTATTTATTTGTTGGTATATATATATATATATATATATGAGCACGTAATTATTTAATAAGGTGTAAATAAAGATTAGATTGGGTTGAAATGAAATAAATAAACCCATGTTTTCATTAAATATAAAAAAAGTGCACATATGTCTCATTGAAAATGGGTGACTTCAACTTCTTTATGACTGTGCTATAGATGAAGGACTTCTTCCCTATTTGGCTTCAGAGTGTTAGGTTGTTTCTCTCCTTAATTTATAGTTCTAATTTTCAGTGGACGATTGCCTTCTCTTTTAATGTATTTGGTTTTATTTTTAATGAAGTAGTGATTTATCTATTTTATAATAAAAAAAAATAAAAACAAAAAAAAACAAAAACAAAAATTCCTGAAGTGGTACCCAAGAAGGTTAAGAGAATCAATGTGGAAGACAAGGGTGTGTAAGGAAAGCTACACATTAGTCTCATAATATTAATCAAAGCTGAAAAACAACAGTAATTAAAACAATGTCAGTGATGAGCAAGGATGATCAAATAATATGAAATGGAAGTCAGCAAGAAATGTACAAATATTGTTTCTTTTGGTTTCTAGGGAATGGAGGAGGATAGCTTCATGTTCCTTCTGGCATTAATTAATTAAATAAGTGCTTCTGCACATGGCCTTCATTTACTAAACATTATTAACATAACCTTCTGTTGCTGAAGCATTTATGTGAAGCTTTGACAAGTTCTTGGAGTCATGCATGCAAAACTGATGGAAATCCAAAGAGTCCAATGCAGTAGATCTTGTTGGCATGTTATAAACTTTATTTGGCTCTTTAAAGAGAAACAAATGGATCCTTAAAAGACACCAAAACAGTCTTCTTATTCACTATCTTAGTTATAGATAATAATGCATATTATGTTTATATATATATTTAAGTTATAAGCCATCAGTTAGTTTTTTACTTTGAGTTGTCAGAAATATTGAATCCAGGTGTTATATATAAAAAGATATTATTTCAACATTGATAATAGGTTTAAAAAAATATTACTATTAGTAGAAGTAGAATAAGAACTATTGGGCTTCTGCCTGTTTTGTTGTTCTCTTCTGTTGTACTTAACCACATTTAGTGGTTGGTGTCTTTTTATACTTTTTCTTGATCTTAATTCGAAGTGGTTTATTCACCTTTTCAAAAAATAAAAATAAAAATAAAAATAAGAACTTGATCCAACAGTCAACTATATATATATATCTTGATAATAGGTTTTAGAAATTTTAGTTGCAAAGGGACTTGATCAAATATTTAATTTTATATATAAAAATATCTTAATTTTATCATTGAGAATAGGTTTTAGAAAATATTAGCAGAAAAAGAATTGATCAAATATTTAACTGTATCAATTTTATAATATATATATATATATATTTAACTGTGTCAAGGGTCTTACAAAATCTATTTAGTTTCTTCAACAGTGATCCCAAAGCACCAAATCAATCCTACATCTTTCTAAAGCTAACTTAGTGGTTGGTATTTCATTATTGAACCCAACAAATAAAAGAAAAATTATTATTTTTTATTTATAAACTAAAAAAAAAATTTACCTTACTCCTTTGATAATATTAAAATAAAACTAATAACTCCTTAAATTATTGACACTGAGTTTCATATGTAGGATATTTATGTTCTATCAAGAAGAATTCAAATCTTAGCTCGTGCCGGGTGAAAATATTTATGTAACGTATAAATTAATTAAGTGTCTAAGTACAATTTTGACTAATTATGGATCTTATCAACTTAATGCTTAATTAACTGGTGCATGGATAGCAAGACTTCCATGTTCCATCTAAAATATAGGCCCATAAAGGCTTTGTGAAGACAAAAACATGTTTTCATGAACTATTCTCTCACTGTTTATCTTACACTAATTAAATGATCCACTTTGCAAGCATGAGTCACCACCAAATTGATGGTCAATGCACACAAGTCTTGTTCTATGTTAAGCACTCTATAATCTTCATTCCTCTGATTAAGTCTAACCTTCTTCTTATTTAGTTTTTTCAGTTTGGCTTGCCGTCTCTAGGTGCTGTTTGTGTTTCTATTAATTTCTTTTTATTTTTGTTATCCGGATCTATTTTCCTTTGTACTCTTTTATGTTCTAATGTCTGTTTAATTTACTTTTATAAAATAAAATATAAAAAAAAAAATCTAACCTTCTTAATGGCATAGAAATTATAGTCTTATCAAATAATTAAAATTCCCATTCTAATTATCACCGACTATATATATATATATGATCAACATATTCAAAATATCACATCTAATGTAAATAAAAAAATATATATTTTTTTTAAAGGATGACTCCAAACTAAATGGCTTGTGCAAATTACTCAATCTTAAAATTTAAATCATTAATATAAAATTAATTAACCAGTTCCTTGCAGAATTAAACACCTGATCAACGTCCACAAAATTAATTAACCAGTTCCTTGCAGAATTTATTGTCGACCATTAATAATTCTCACAATCACTTTTCAATGTTTTCATCTTATTCCTCAGAACTTACACTTCCAACATCAGTAAACACACAAGACAAACTCACAGACATACAGTAATCAAGTAGCACAACAGTAGTAAATTAACATAAACCAATTAATTAATTAATTAATTAATTAACCCTCCTGCAGTTCTTTCTAATCTCTCCTTTGGAGCCAGTGAGGGGTTTGACGTCTCCCATCTTGATCATCCCTGTGACAAAGTCGGAGAAGAATGTGTTGGTGCTGCTTGCATAAGTTTGGACCAGAGAGTCAGTGGAAACACCATTGTAAAGCTCTTGGTCTGAGTGGAGAAGTCCCTTGTGAACCACTAAGTTCTCGAAATAGTCATTGTCAAACACTCTCTCAGTTTGGCGATCAAGTGGTGCTAAGTTTCTATCTTGAACACCAACCCTTCTTGGGCAATTGGCTTGCCTTGTTTTGGCAAAAGATGAGTCAATGTTGGTGTCGTTGTATATGTGGCCTCTGAAAGATACGCACCTTGCTTTTCCAATGGTGTGTCCACCTATATTCAAAGTCATAATTTTTTTTTAATAAAAGAGATAGATCATAAATTTATTAAAAAAAACCGGAATAACAAACACCAAAAATAAAAAAACCAAAACCAGAAACAATAAGGACAAACGGGTTAAAAAGAGTGCAATCCATTTGTCCTTGTTGTTTCTGGTTTTGGTTTTTCAAAGACATAAATATGTTTATATTTATTTGGGTACTTTTCTTAGTTATTTATTAGTTTCTAGATTATTATTCAAATATATAGGTTTTATAAGAGTCTAACTCCATCAAAGATCATGCCACATTATTCAATGACTACCTAAGAAAAAATGGGATCCAATGAATGAATGATGGCAGAAACTTTTTTTTTTTTAAAAAAAAATAAATCATAAAATATTATTACAGAAAACAACAAAAATTATAAATAATAATAAAAACATGGTTCCACTAGAAGTGGATAAAACAAAATACAAAAATAGACACAGGACAAATACACCAAAATAGAGAAAACAGACACCGTCCTTTGGTTAAGAGAGGGACTCTTCTCAAACTTTTTTTTTTATATAATAATAAAAAATCGAGTTTTTTTTATGGTTATTTTGTGCTCAAGAGAGATCAAAGGAGATTGAAAAAGGGAATAAAGACAGAAAAGAGTGAGGGAAGTAAAAGGGTAAAAAATGAAATGATGGTGATGTTTAATGCTTGGTTTTAACAAGGAGCTACTTAATTATTTTAAGATATAATAAATTTTTGACAGAAATATAAACATAATCTCATACCTTCAATCAATTCACTGTTTCACAAGGTTGATATTTATTTCAAAATTTGTGATTAGTCTTTAATAAAGAAGAAAGGGACAAAACGTCTCATTTCATTCCATCTCACTGGCATCAATCATTATAGACTTTTTACCCAACTTTTATATGACACTGTATATAAAGTATGCCTTCCCAAATAATTACTAGTTATATATATATATATTAAAATAGATAAATCATAATTTTATAAAAATAAAAAAAAATACGACAAACACATAAAATAGTACGGACGATATAAAGAAAGAGAGAAGAACAACATGATGCTCTCACCAGAAGTGAAGTACTCTAAACAAAAAAAGAGAAAAAAATAAAATAATATGGGAGACAGAAGGACTGAACCGGCTAAAACTATCTTTAATTCAATTAACACTATATATTATATGTTTATATTATATATTTTACAAATAAAGCAAATATACAGCATATGGTCTAACCTGAAAGTGCAACCATGTCTTTGACGGAGAGACCTTGAGAAGAAAAATTAGCAATGAGACGACTCAGGTTTGATGTCGGTGGAGGAATGTCAGTGCTAGCTCCGGAGAAGTTGGCTGTCCTTGAATCCCTCCTTCCAACCTTCACATTCCAATTAGGTCCTCCAAGCTATGTTTATCATACATACATGATCAACTTAACAATTAGCTTAATTATTTACCCAAAAAAAAAAAAAAAATGAGTTGATAGAAATATATATGCATATGCATGCTTACTATGACTACTGAATCTCTAGCAGCTATTGCCAAGATATCAGCACATGAGACCACACCAGGGCATGCTTTCTCAACGGTTGCTTTGATCTTGTCAATCACATCAAATCCCCTTATTGAATTGTTATTGGGCGGTGCTGTCTTTTCTCCTCTGAAGGTTGGCGTGTCATCAAGAAGTACGGATGCGTCACAACCCTACAATGCATGCATGCATGCAGATACATGCAACTTAGTCAGTGCTACATATATGTATATATATATGCATGTGAACTAAGGTTGATTAAGTATGAGAGAATAATAATTTACATTAACAAAGCAATCATGGAAGAAGAGACGAAGAAGAGATGCTCCGTTTCGGGCTTGAGCGGAGATGGCCGACTTTACAACCGGCTTTATAATGCTGAAAACATTAGGGCATGATGAAGAGTAGAAGTTCGTCGAAAGGTTCGCCGACGAGCTCCCTACAAGAAGGAAGAGAAGTAGCATAAGGAAAGATGGAGTAGACGAAGCCATGGATGATGAATGAAATGAACATGTCAGGAGTGTTCACTTATTAGTAAGTTCATGCACCTATAATGTGGTACGTGTTAGGAGTAACGTTGCTATCATAATTAATTTAAGGCAAAGTGAGACTCGGAAGTTGAAATTAATTATTAAAATGTTTGATGTGATAATTTAGGTGTTAGCATTTACAACATTTCACGGGATTGGGTGTTTCACTAGGAAAAGGCGATAAAGATATCTTCAATTTATAAGAAGGTTAGATTAAATTTGAAATGAGTCTTGATCTGAGTTTTTAAAATTTTGGAACAATAAAAACATCATGATAAAAATTTGTGGTTAATTACTAAGAAAGTGTCAACCATTGGATAGCCCAATGGTATGACATCAAAGTGTAAAGGGGAGATCATGGGTTCAAATCTCTCTCCCAACAGTACTGTTACCCGTACTGTTCATACACTGTTCACCCGGGATTTCTATACTATTTTCATACTGTATATATACTGTATATCCGGGTTCCAGTACTGTTTAGTACTGATAGTTTATTTGTCTACTAAATTAAAGGTTAAAAATTCAACTCTTTTCTAAAGCAATGATTATAATATATGGTTGAGGTTTTGTTATTTATCTAAATTCTACATTTACTGAAAATTAACAAAGTATAGGAGCTACATCTCTAAAATTCCTAGAATCAATTGATAAGCACCCCACTCCTAATCAAAGTTCAATGTCAATCCATTTCTTAGTTTTGCATGTGATGTAGTGATGATATATTCAAACCAAACATTTGCTTAATTAATATATGGAAAGGTATCATCTCTGAAGTTACCTTTTAATAGCAAAAATTAATTATTTCTTATTGATATTATATTATATAGATTTATATTAATTTAAAACTTTAAAAGTCACGAGTGGGTCTTTTTTTTTTTCTTTCTTTCTAACAAACTAATATAATTTTTTTAATAATAAAAATAAATAAATCATATTTTTATTATAAAAAATAAAATTAGTACATAAAAATATAAAAACCCCGCATACAATAACCAACTTAGAAGAGTTGAGACTCATTATCCTAAAAACATATTTCTATGCGGATATGGACACTCTTCAATATTAAAAATCAAATTTGACTTGTTCAGTAATTAACCTTAAATCAAACTAAGAAAACAATAAGATACTATAATTGGATATTTTTTATTTAACACCTTTACTTCAAAAATATTTTTATTTTTAATTTAAAATTAGAGCTTTTATTTTAATAAAGTGATAAACAAAATCAGAGATATATTTTATACTATATATAGCGATCACTGCAATATTTCACCCCATATGCAGTGTTTTGTTTACTAAGTTGCAGGACAAAGGAAGGGGCCGAAGGACCTTAATTTGGCAGCTGACATGACATTTTGAATATTTATTATTGTTATTGTTAACTATTTTTGATGCAACCCTAAACCTATGTCATCATAGAGTTTGAGACATTATATTAGTAAAATTTCTTTTTACTAAAAACAATTAAGTTCTACTAAAATTTCACCTAAAGGATATTATTTGTAAGTTTTGGTCATCGGGAAATCATGTATTAATAATAATAAAATTTTCTACTTGCTACTTTTATATTTTATATAAGCAGGATTCTTTTACCAAGTAAAAGATTAAAAGATTAACTCCTTCTTACAATATTTATTTATTTTAATAAATAAATAAATCAGAAAAAAAAATTACAAAGAGTATACATGAAAAAAAAAATACATACAACATAGCATCTTTTAACAACAAAACGTATAACAACATTAAAATAAAAAAGAAACACAAAAAAGACAATATCATAAACGGAACTACTCAAGGTTATATTTGATGCAAAAGAGGATTGAGACAAGGAGACCCTTTATCCCCTCTTCTTTTTGCTCTAGCCTTAGACGCGCTAAGTGCAATGTTCCATCATGCACTTAAATCCAAAGTACTAATTGGAGCGCAACTCTCCCAAATTGAGAGCATCAGTCACCTTCAATACGCAGATAATTTAATTATTTTTTCACTGGGAGATCAAGAGGACCTACAAATCATTAAGCTTATCCTTTACCTTTTTGAAGGATGCTCAGGTCTTTCAATTATCTATTCCAAAAGCTGTCTTTACTGCTGCTTCAATGTTAGCATTAAACTAGTCCAAGAATTGTCTTCCAATTACTTACCTAGGAGTTCCAATTTCTGGAAGAAGACCAAAGAGACAAGAATGGGTGAAACTAATTGGCTCAATTCAGTCCAAGCTCACGCCCTAGAAAGCAATTTACCTCTCCTTAGGAGGAAGACTGACACTCTTAAATTTAGTTCTTTCCATAATGCCAGTTTATTGGATGTCAGTCTTTAAACTTTCTTCTTGGATAATAAAAAAATAGTTAAGATTCGAAGGGATTTTCTTTGGAAAGGTCCAGATTTGAGCTCAAAAGGAATTCACTTAGTTGCCTAGAATAAAATTTGTAGACCAGGAAGCATGGGTGGTTGGGTTATACTAAACCTACAAAAATTCAACAAAGCCCTTCTAGGGAAATGGTGGTGGAAGATTTCCTCCAATCCTAACAACTGTTGGGCAAAAGCTGTTAACGACAACTATCCAGTCAGAAACAATTGCGGAATTCTTTATCAATCCCCACCTAGAAATTCCTCATTCTTTTGGGCAGGAGTTAATTCAGTTTTACCTTCTTTCTGTTCCTGCCTCGTCAAAACTATTCTGAATGGCACAACCACTTCCTTTTAGTTTGATAAATGATTAAATAGGAGAGCTCCTAAAGACATTTGGCCTCACCCTTTCTTTGATTGCCTTCACCCCTGGATAACCTTAAGTCAATTCAACCAACACCAGTTAAACCCTGAAAGTTTATTTCAATCAGCTTCAACTTCATATCTTATTTCGCTTCTGGGTTCCCTTATGATGACAGGCGCATAAATGATGTGGCATGTGCGTACATGGAGAAGTACGATGTAAGGGCATTTCGGTAATTTGGCGGGCGATGAGATTTTATGGTTGTACCAGGTCTATTTGATGGGAAACAGGTCAAGAAACAAAAATCACGAGTTTCGTAAGTCAGACCAAAATTTGGCCAAATTCCATTGTTTAGGCCTCGAAAACCCTAATTTTGCTATTTTTAGTAATAATTGATTTCGTTATATCTTGGGATAGAAATATATGATTTGTGAGCCGTTTGTGGCAATTGTCTTTATTTTGATAGATCTCTTATTTCTTGCTGATATTTGAGAATTTACTATTTTTGGTAAATTTTCGAATTATATCCTTTCTTAGTGTTATTTTCGCATATTTAATGTAAGCCTATGGGCAAGAGGAAATCAGTTTTGTGATAATCATTTTCTTGAGTAATAAGATTATACTCTTCCCAATTCCTGGATATCTTTGATCAACAGGGTTTGAACAACTTGTTACGGGCATTCGAAGACGAATCAACGGTCTCGAGTGTACCGTTGCATCACCTTCCAGATTGCTCTTCTGCTCAAGAGGACTTTTACACTTGAACTTTAGGCACCAATGGAAATTTCATAGTTAAATCCTATTACAAATTTCTAATAGACGGAGGCATCCGTAGTTCGTTATATTCTCAATTTTGGAAAGTTAAATGTCTAAGTAAAATTTCCCTCTTCTGTTGGCTAGCTTGGGACAACAAAATTCTAACTCTCACGAACCTTTTTTAAGAAATGTTGCAACTTCCAGAGCACCACAGACACTTGTGTCCTTTGCCATAAAGCTTCTGAATCAGTAGAGCATCTCTTCACCAAGTGTGAATTTTCAGAACGAATCCAGTTCTTTTACAAACAAATCCTAGATCTCCAAACTCCTCTGCCTTCAGTTGCCACAATTTGGACCTCCTGGATCCCTTCTTTAACTACTCTGAATCGCTCTCTCTGAGACCTTACATCTAGAGCAATTGTTTGGAACATCTAGCTTGAAAGAAATAATCGGATTTTTAATTTCAATGCACTAGATACTAATTCAATTATTTGTAAAATTGCTAATATGCTCCTTTCTTGGTTTTCCACAACTTTTGAACCATCAGCTTCAGCCGCAAAGTGAAGCAACTCAAAGGATTAAGCTCTCCCTGGACTTCATAAGCGCTAGGGCCACGCATCTTGCAGGCGAGATGATCCAAGATTCTCCTCAGGAGTAGTCTACTCCTCCCTCAGAAATGGCAGGCATGTGTTACTGGATACGGTCTTCGCCTGCCTTTTTTGCTTCCTCTTTTTCCTTTTCTGCTTCTTTTTCAGTTCCTGTTTTTTGTTGTTCCAATTGAGTGCCTCACTTTTGGTGAGCGCCTCATGATTTATTTTCTTTGCTAGTCATTCTTTGTATTCCGTTTTGACTGATTCTTTCAATAAATTCATAGTTTATCTATTTTTTTTATTAAAAAAGACAACATATGTCAAACTAAATCAAGAAGAGAGAAAGAATCATTCTCCAAGTTGGTACGGGTCTAGAATTTTCGGAACAAGTATGCGTAGCTTGATATTTGTCGAGGAAAATTACTTGTTTTTTTTTATATATAAAATGATGGATGAAGTGTTGAGTTTTGCACAACAAATTCCTTTTGATGTAAATAAAATAATTTCGGGTACTAAACTGAACAATAAATGAAATCAATCAAGCAGACACAAAATTTACGTGGAAAAATCTTCTGTTTAGAGAGGAAAAACCACGGGCCAAACTCCAAATCAAATACAAAAATTCTCAAGCAAATGCACACTTAAGATTACCGCCAATAATGGAGAAATACAAATAATAACTCTAGAAAAATCCCTTTCTTAAATGATCACACCAAGAAAAAAAAAACTAGAAAAATTACCCTCCAAGATTGCTCCAAACAAACTTGCCAATTTGATTATGATTCAATAGAAGAAGAGATGCTTTCTTCACCTTCTTCCTTCTAATGGACGCAGAGAACAAAACCATTCTTCTTTTTCTTTTTTCTCACTATTGATGCTTTCTCAATATATAGCCACATGTTTATGTTTAGAGTTTCTTTTGCATTTTACACCCTATTTTTATTACTAATAATAAATGGGCTGGATCGAAGTTTGGCCACCAAACCAACATGAAGCACTTAACTTAAATGTTAGATAGCCAATATGCCTCAAAGGAGTTGATCTAAAGTATTATTATTAGACTAAACTCCAATATTACATGCTTATACCGCCACTAATTTCATAATTGCCTAAGAGACTTAGGAAAGATAGATATATACGAAGTGCCTTATTTTGAAGATCAAATGTAGCAAAATGAGACAAAGCATAAAGGGTTTGTATATATGGTGATTTTTTTTTTTTAAAAAACCACAAGCGCTATATATATCAAAGATGTGCGCACAAACCGAGAATTGATCATTTAGCCCTCACGATCTCAACCAAAAATGCTAGATTTTGACTGCGAACCTTCATCCACAACCGCCGACTCTTTACTATCAATATTTCTAATGAGTTTTGAACTCGAAATCTTCAAATGTCTCACCTAATTTTTCACATGGGGTCGGATACCTTCAGACTATGCACCTTTTAGTGTGATCTCTGTTGTTGTAATATTTTTTTAATTTTTTTATAAAATAATTAAACCACATAAATAATGATCGTTGTCACGTATGCTTTCCTTCAATTATGATGCCAATTTATGGCTTCATGTGACTACAAGTAGAGGTCTTTATCACCTTAACTCATCCACCCTGACCAATGAACTAACTGGTCCTTCCCTTTCAGTGTTGGGTCACAATCCAAAAAGTTATTTGCTTGGTAAAAATGTTTTCCAAGAAAAAATCAAATCATTTCATCATGGTGCTTAATTAGGAAAATTATTTCAAATTATTTTTTAATACAAAATTTAACTATTTAAATTGAGACAAGGCTAAAGTAAGAACTTACAAATAAGAAGTTAAGTTGAGATAAGAGCTTTTCATTTGATATAAATTTAAATGTTAATTATGATTTCAACTAATATCCAACTAATAAAAGTCACAATCAAAGACAATTAGCATTTGATGTTTTATGTGGAACATGTGCTTAGGGTATCCTTCACTAATTGCTATTAACGGTCAATTTCAATTTATATGAGGGGAAATGGAACACATGGCGTGATTTAGGGAGGGCATGCATGAGCTTGAGAGCTATCCATATTTCTTCATTGTGTCCTTGTCGGCAACTAACTTATAAATAAGACCTTATTAGGGTGGGCAAACGAGGACCCTAAAGAATAGTGAAATTTTTAGCCACCCGATAATTACTTTTTTAAAAATAATTTATATATACACGCCAAATAGCCCATCATCACTTATTTTTTTCAAAATATCTTATATTTTTCAATTTAGTTTATATTTTATGTTATTGAGCATTTTTTAATTTATTACCTTGGGTAATAATATATACAAACTTGCTAGTCAGTTTAAACTTATTTTGTGTACCTCACCTCTGATGAGGTTGTTAGTCAGTTTGTTTCCCTTTTTCTTGTTAATTTTTTTCCAGTATTTGTCTTGTTTTTTTTTTCCATTTTTTTCATTAAGATTGTGATTTATCCATTTTATTATAAATAATATTTTTTAAAAAAATTTTATGAAAAATTTCATTTATAACCTATATTATAGGTATTAAATATATAATTATCCATCCTTATGGCAAAAGAGTTGGTATTTCATTCTCCACATAAATTAAAATACTAATTAAGTTTTCAATAAAAAAAAATCTCATATTTTGCAAATAATTTTTCTAATATATCTCACTAAAAATTTTTGTGTGTATGTATATATAACTATTCTTACAATCGAAGAGATGGTACTCCATTATTTTCAAGTTAATAGGTGAGAGTTTGATATTGTGATTTGTTTACTTTTATTAATGTATACAAGAAAGAAAAGTCTTTTGAGGATAGAATCACGAAATGATATTTTAGCTAATCAAGAGTCACATAGAAGGAAAATAATTCTTTAGAGGATAAAATCATGATATGAATCAACAGTCTCCAAATGTCTTATTTAAGATGAAAGTTTTTAGGGAATAAAATTAAGAGTAAGTATATATATACCTATCTTTCCTCTCTTCTAATATATTTCAGATGAATTTTGTATTTTATACAACATAAGCACATACCTAACGCTCCACTTTCATCAGTAATAATAATAATAATAATAATAATAATAATAATAATAATAATAAAACTGTTCCAGTTAATCATATCACAATCATGAGTTAGTACAATGTTTTCTCAACTAGGAAGGTCAAAGACCCAGAGTGACCACCTTGCACTTATGTAGAAACACTAATTCTTTTCTAATTATATCCAACTTTTTTTCCTGAATCAGGAATAACTCATAGTAAATCAATTTTATACTAAATAAATTTACATAATAATAATAAAAAGTCTTATACAATCTAACACCATAACCTTCTCTCTATTTTAGATCACTTTTATCCCCTTCCACCCAACATGAAGTCAAATAAAAAATCCATTGTTTAAAGTGAACAGGAGATGAGTTACTGTTGCAAGAACACGGTATTGCAAAAACCAATTGCTCATGTTGTTTGGGCCCCCAGGTCTCATCCTAAATCAAAGGGCTTTCAATTACCTACCTCTAAAGAAGTGCATTCCCTTTTAAAAAGTTCAATTCCCCAAAGTAGAACCATTTACTTTACAAACACCATACCAAACAAAGAACGAAAGTAATGCAGACATTTACTTGTGAAACCAACAAACAGCAGCTGATGGTTTCTCGTCTTTGCTAGCTCCCAGGTTTATCACTCAAAACCATGTGAAACTGGAATTTACTTTCATGCTTTTCATCTATATTAACATCTCTAAATCCAACATACAAAGCTACCATTTCCTTCTTTTGTCTTTGATTTTTGCATATCAAACATGAGCTCCTTACAGTCATGGGTTTCAGAACACAAGCTCACTAGTGTTGGTAATCAATACATCATACACCTATGTTGTTGTTGTTGATGATGATGATGATGTTGTTGTTGTTGTTATTGTTCTTGTTTTCATACACTTGTTAACCAGTTACAGTTGAATTGATCTCTCTCACAGGATCTCTCTGGGCAGCTGCAGTTGCAGCATCACTTGCATACAGCCGCAAGAACTTCCCAGCCAAGACAAGTCTCAGGCTAATTCATGCAAGGTATTTACCATAATTTATTTTTTTTGACTAATTAGATATGTTCTGTACAATAGATAAACTATGATTTTAATAGGACAAGACTTGTTCGACAAAATTAGAAAGGGAAGTTTGCTTAAAATATAAAAGATATGCATTGGGTATATGTTTATTTAATTGATGTGTGACAATGCAGGATGCATGCACAGGCTCTGACACTGGCAGTGCTATCCGGTGCTGCTCTCGTTCACTACTATGACACCAAGAACAGTGCTGTGGATGATGGCAAACAAGCTTGATCTCTTTCTTATTATATTTTAGACTTATGAACTATCAATCATGTCTTGGCTTTGTTCTATGTACCCCACTTATTATTGTATAGCATTAATTTCATGTAATGAACTTATGATTTGATGCTGCTCCAACTCTCTGGTTGTTATTGGATTATCAAAATCAATAGTTGATAGTTAGGTACGTAAGGCAACCATGCCAACCACTATATTAAGTGGGAGAATATTTTAATATGCCCAGCTAAAACATTCTTAGGTGGCTCTTATTAAAGGATTAATACTAAAGATTATCTTGCATTGTTTTTGTATTTAAAGTATAATGTGTGCTATCTGTTGATGATTAGTTTATGGAGGAAAAGAAGTAGGTGTGAGGTGTGCCTGCCCATTCTTTTCTCTTCTTTTCCATGCATTTTCAGGGCGGTTGAGAAGTCTCTGTCCTTCAAACAAACATCTAAAAACTCCTACCAATCTGAAATAAGATCACCAAATTAAAGATTAATTATCTTTTATATTCATTTAACCAAAGAGAAATTTTATGATTTGAGTGGTTAACTAATGATGAAATTTGTTTAGAATTAGCTTTCAGAGGAGCTTGACATTTACAGGTAAACTTCTTAGCTACACAAAGTTCAACTCAATAAAAAAGAAATTCATAAATAAGAAAGCTAGTTATAACAACCATTTATAGAATGAATGGAGAGCTAGAGCAATTGCTAAGAAGAGAAGCAACCGGAGCAGTCATGGATTGCTGCATTTGCAGTCCCACAGCATCTGTTTTCAGGCTCCCAAGAAACAATATCTGCTCAAGCTGCCATGAAGGAGCAAGAAACATGGCAACCTTCTTTGATGAATTGTATTCCAGTCAACACAAGGTAAGTACTCTGTTTTATACCATAACCGCAGAGAATTTTGGATCATTTTCAGGGAATTTTGGTTCAGGGACTTGCAGATGTTTTCAAGAGGTTGCAGGAAATGAAAGAAGTGGAACAAGGGGTTCATAACAAAATTGGATTCCTGGATAGCTTTGTCCTTGCTTTCAGAGAAGGATTACACACAGATATACTTGTGAAACCAGGCACTGGACCAGCAATACCTGCACATAAAGCAATCCTTGTGAGTATCTAATGACTTTTTAACATGCTCAAACCTGCATAATTTTAACAAGTTTTACCGCAATTGCATTTCAGGCAACAAGATCAGTAATATTCAAGACAATGTTAAGTTCGGATGAATGCAAAGCACCTGCAAATGAAACCATCACACTACCTGAATTGAAACATGAGGAGCTAAAATGCCTACTTGAGTTCCTTTACAGTGGAAGTTTGGCAACTGATGATGTTGAAAAACACACCTATTCATTATTGATCGCCGCCGATAAATACGAGATTGGATTCTTGAGAGAATTTTGTGAGCAGAGATTGCTTGAATCACTAGACAGCGCAAATGCATTAGAAGTTCTTGAGGTTTCAGGAGTTTGCTCTAGTGGTTTGTTGAGAAAACAAGCCATGAACTGCATAATTAAGAATTTGGAGTTCATAGTTTATACAGAAAGATATGAAGCATTTGCTATAAAGAATCCACACTTAAATGTTGAGATTCTAAGGACTTTGATGGAGATGAAGAGATTCTAATAGACACATTGGATTGAATCTTAATTGTTCTCTTTTTTTCTTTTTCTTTTTTAGTAAAAGTGGAATTGTTTTCTTTTTGGTTGGATTATATTTTTTCAGATGAATTATATATGATAAAAGCGCCTGTGGTTCTGATCCCTTTATACCTTTTTAAATTTCCATTTTCTGATCTTCTTTGAGGAAAAGTGTTGCGCATGCAGTTATATTACGCATTGAACCAATGAACGTGGGGGCAAAAATAAAGATCTATGGGTGTTCTTAATTGACCATCTTTTATTTATTTATTTACTTAATTTAATAAGCATTTGAATATTTTCAAAAAAAAAAAAAAGGGTCGATGAATTATGGTCCACCTTAAATTCGTGATTTATCCACTTTATTCAAAAAAAAAAAAATTATGGTCCACCTATGAAGGCTGCATGTGAGCTCAAATGAAACTTAATGATCTTAACATTAATCAAACATGTTATTTTGAAGATTATACTGTTTTTGTATTTTTAATTTCAATTTTTTTTAAACAAATGCAACCAGAGTGGCAATGGCATGCTTGCTCCCACACCGAAAATCCTTATAGATAGCACTATGTGAAGAAAACCCTCAATTGTCCACGCACAAGCAACTGTTGCTCACTATGCGGTGGATGGAATTTAAAGATGCTATCCTCCCTGAGTGGAAACAAATGTTTTATTTGTTGGACTAGCCCTATTTTAGTTATGTTTTTTTTCTTCAAATAATTTATACTAACCTATTACATAATTAATAATAAATTCAAATTCCAAATTAGGTGATCCCATCATGTAATTTAAAAAGAAATCATAAAAGTTATGGTACATGTCAAATAACCATTTGGAAACTTAAATTTGTATGATTTATTCACTTATTCAATATATATATATATATATATATATATATATTGTTGTATGAAATTTATGAAAAATTGATAGTAAAAATTAAAATCCAAATTTTGGTTATTTTATCATCTAAATATTATAACTATAAGGATGGTAACTCTTTTCTCTACTAGGTGAGAGATTGAAAGATTAATTCTTTTTCACAACATTGGTTGAAATCATGGGTTTGTCCACTTTAAAATAATAATAATAATAATAATAATAATAATAATAATAATAATAACTCTTTGCATATTTTGCACACGAATATCTATATATATGATCATATATATATATGCGGTGAATTAGATAACCAAAAATTAAATTAACATAAAATTTTAATTTAAAATATAATCTTAACATTTTAATCAAATGTAAACATAAATTTTTCAAAAAAAAAAAAAAAATGTAAACATAAAACCACGATGTTGACAATTCTTAGCATAGCCTAAACTTGGTTATTACATGCCGAGGGTGGGGGCATGCAGTCTATTTATAAAAGTTAAGCAGCTTGCTTAAGGAACAAACAATATATCTATATCTAATAATTTCATATATAGGTGCTTAATTATTCCTTGGAAATACGTACTATTATCTAGCATCTTTCTCCCAACAGGTAAAAAAAAATATATAGAATGCAAAATAGTTGATTCACAATTGTTAGAATAAAACCTACGACTTTTCTAATTTGATTATTATTATTATTATTATTTAAATTTTTTTAATATGTTTTAAAACTATTTTTATATGACATATACTCTCGCATTAAAAAAAAGTATTCATGAAGCAACTCCGATATTTGGTGCAACTCCTTCTGCACAGTGTTTTTTTGGAGAATATTAAAATTGATCAAATAACACAAATAAAAACTCATAATCATCAATTATTACCTGATTTTAAAGTAAATTTGTCACTACATCATTGTTATTTAGTTTAGATCTTAAAAAATTAAGCAGGTTGCATTTAATCAACAATACTCAAAGCCTTATTTTTATAAGGAACTCTTTCTCATGGAAAACTATATCCTTAAAATCAAAATACTCCATGTTCTTTAAATCGAGTAATCACTGATGCTAAAAATAGCTTATAAAAACATAAGTCCTACTCCTAGCTATGTCACACTTGTATTTGGGATGGAAATAAGACCTACTCCAATGATAGGGATCTATTTTTTTTAGGTATTCAAAGGTACCTGGAGACATGCTTTAATTGTTCCATGAATTTCTCATATGAAAGGATGTTGATTGCTTTGGTACAATTCCACAGTTGGTCCTTTAAGGCTTTTCCCTTATAAGTTTTTTGAAATTAGTGTGGATGTGCCTCACACAATATCTGTGTTCACTGTTGGGGAATAGCTCTTCAATTGCAGGCATTAAGCCCTAAGTTTTTATTTAATTCACACACATATCAATCACCATAGGCAGATTGGGAGAGGAAGGAAAACAAACAAACAAACAGAACAAGATTGTCAATAAGATATATTTCATACAAACTTCCATATTAAAATCTAGATGAATTACTAACAATTGAATCACTACATTTAATTGTTTTCTATCCAACCCTAAAAGCATCATGAATCATGAATTGAAAACATATAAATCTAATAAATTAGGCAGCCAACTTCTTGTTATCCAAGAGGAGAATCACACTGAAAGTAATTTTCTGATATCCAATCCTAACAACAGAACCACTGAATTTAACTATTTGCTATCCAACCCTAATACCATAACGAATTATGTACTATATCATATAAATTTGCAATAAAATAGGCAGGTAACTTTTTACCATCCAAGAGCAGAATCACACTGAAATTAATTTTTTGCTATCCAATCCTAACAACAGAATGAATCACTAAAATTAATTAGTTGCTATCCAACCCAAACAACATAATGAATCATGTACTATATCATATAAATCTGGATTAAATTGGGCAGGAAACATCTTTCCATACAAGAGAGAAATCACACTAAAATAATTGACATGGAATTCTTTGAAGCAACAAGCACTGAAATTAAATTGGACAGGAAACTCCTTGCTATATCATATATGCTATCCAACTCTAGCATCATACTACTCATCTTGATTAATCATAAAAGGTCAGTCATTTACCCTAAAATTAATCATAAAAAACACAAAAATATTTAATTGAACCTAGGTCAGCCATTTATCTTTTGTCTATTGACAAACGCCCTTTTGCGTATGTACCGCAAGTGCACGGGTTTGTCGAAGTAATAATACCCCGGTGAGTGGGTAGTCAAATCCACAGGAAATAGTGATTAGAAACATAAAAATTGCTATTTAACTGGAATGAAGATGAATCGATAATGATGTGAATAATAATAAATGCAAATAGAAATAAGAAAAGAAGAAGGAGACACAAATAAAAGATAGGCGAGGCAATCAACGATAAATAGGGTACTCTAACATTGCTCACCCTAGGACTATTGTTTTAAGTGCAAGACCAATCATTATGTTCCCTAACTAATGCTTAATGAGTCGTAGAGATCCTTAAACACACAGTCCCAAAACTTAAGATCAACCGTGACTAACCCTACACTATGCCCCGGTGGAGAAATCTCTCAGTCTCGACACCTCACACTGTGCTAGGTTGCTTTAGGCTCTAGGGATTCCAAGTGATAAACCATATTCCCTAAAATAAATTTAACCCTTTGGTCCAGATGAAAGACCCCTAGTCACAATTAAGCCCCAAATACCAAGGATTACTTCAATGTTTCACTCTGTTGCTTGCGCAACTGAGCCCCATCGGAGTTCGTCTCTTAGCACTTCACTCTATTGTGACCGCAAAGAACTCTTGGAACGTGGAGGTAAGATAAATCACGCCAGAGGAGAAAGAGGATGCTCCGCTATCTCTCGACTCACCCTCTCAACCCTCTCCAATCTAGTATTGTCTAACCCTCATAGTGTGTCACTCATCCACAAGGATGACCAAAACGGATTCTCAACCCTAGTGTCACTCTAAGGGAAAGTCAACTCAACAAGCATTCAAGATTGGAAGTCAATTAAAACATCAATTAATGAAAGCATAATAAGAGGTCAAAGAAACAATATCATCATAGGGTTTACAAGCCGAAGTACCCACTAGGGGTTTAGCTCTCCATGGAGCAAAATACAATCAATAATGAAATCAAATGTAAAAATATATAATCCATGAATAAAATTCCCTTGGTATTTGTGTCGATGGTCTTGTGGAGTGGCCGCGTCTTCTCCAAAGATCCCCTCGTCAAGCTTAAGGCACATCTCGCCAGATCGGTGCCGACGAAAGCTCCCCCAATAACTCTCTTCCGAAGAAAATGCGATGTCGAAGGCCGTGAACCCCTCCAAAACCTAGCCAAAGCCTCTCCAAACCTGTTGGTTGTGATTTATATAACGCAAGTATACGCTATCGCAAATAAGTAATATAGTGATAAGAGAGTATCATTCCCACGAGGATTGAGCTTATTAATTACCAAAATTACTAACCCTAATTCTACTTGATTAATGAAATTGAAGAGGTTTAATTTAGAAAATCTAATTCAAGGACTAGAGAGAGAGAGAGAGAGAGATAAGGAGAAATCAATGTCAAGAGATTCTAGGGTTTCCAAGTTCACCTAGACTAATTCCACCTAGATCATCTAATTCAATCAATCAATGTTTGTTTCTTATGTTGTTATCAAATTTCCCTAAATTACATATTGATCTTTCTCAAGCATCAATAGCATATTCCACTAGATAAGTTAACATCATCTCTGAGATAACTGTGAATCTATGAAACTCATTAAGTTCTAGAAATTTATAATGATGCATACAACCTCATAAATATCTCTATCTTATGATGATTGTACGATATTTCAACCAAGACCTAATTCAATTATCACCTCTCGGTCTCAAATCAAATTAATATTCATGCAATTGGTGATCAAGCATTCACAAGCATTAAGCATAGATTAAAATATCCAACATAGTCTTGAAACAAGCATCAACTAAATTAAACAAAGATGAATCTAGGGTTTCATAGTCTGGCTACATCGTAGCCCTAGAAAAAGTATCTAGAACATAATAATTGCAAAGTTCGACATATAAATAAGGTTCATAATCAAATAATCAAAGAAAAACTAAAAACTAAAGCATGACAATAAATCCACGCCGAATCTTCGCTCTCGGTCTCTTGATCTCCGAAATTCTCCTCCCTTTTCGTCTCAACCCTAACCCCTTTTATAACATAAAAATCGGGGTAGCGCCTAGGTGCCAGAGACTGTAGTGCCTAGGCGCTATAGTTTTTGTTTTGCACCTCTTAATGTTGTAGCGCCTATGCGCTAGATTTTATGTTTTGCTTGTTCCCTCTTTGTTGAAACTTTGATCTTCTTTCTCCAATTTTGTACCTTTACATGTTGTTCCTTGGAATCATTCTCTTCTTTCCTACAATGCAATAATACTAAAATTAGGAGTAAAATTGGTTTAAAATAATTCAAATTTAATTCATTATGAGTTAAAGAAGGTCTATATATTAAATGCAAATTATACTCATCAAAACCCTAGTCGCGGGCGTCTCCAAAGGTGGAGAAAAGATAGCCAAAAGATGGAAAAAAAGGATTCTGAAATCAGGCTGAAATTGCGACATAAATAGGGCTGGAATTGGGCATCCATACGGGTGTGTTCCACACGCCCATGTGAATCTCCAGGAAATCGATGCTGCTTATGAACGTGACTGCTACAGTAATTTGCTACAGTAGAATGCTATAATACTCCGCCAAAATACTCCTGAATCCACACTTTTCATCGAGGCAACTTAAACGCGCACACGTCTACGCTGTAGATTGCGTTGCATCTTCAAATAAAAAGCACATTTGACAACAATCTTGCTAGGTTTGCACAAGTCGGAACACAATAGTGTGACTACCTTTATGCCCCTCCAATTTGCCTATTTCCTTGAACACCACGGAGGTTGGCACACACTCACATGTCTTTGAGCACAACTTGTGTCTTCACGTTTGTTCACTCCAAGATTTTATCAACTAAGTGCACTTGCAATCTA
The DNA here is from genome assembly GCF_009730915.1 of Dioscorea cayenensis subsp. rotundata. NCBI lineage: Eukaryota > Viridiplantae > Streptophyta > Magnoliopsida > Dioscoreales > Dioscoreaceae > Dioscorea > Dioscorea cayenensis. Next base: position 25,428,879 of record NC_052489.1, on the reverse strand, counting down.
CTTTGGCTTCTTTCTTCTATATTTGTCTCCACAGGCCTACATGCACAAAAGAACACAAATACACATGCATTAGCGATAAAATCTGAAAAAAGTAATACTCATCGTAAGAAAAGAATACTTCATATTACTAATACACAAGCACTTATCATCTATCGCTAATGAATGCCCAATGGAAGCTATTTATTATCCTAAGATCTTTGGCCAGTAGCTCCGAGAACCACTTCCAGTCGTCTTTATTCTCTTTACCAACTATGGCCCAAGCAACAGGATAGATGTAATCATTAGCATCTAAACCCACTGCAGACAGAAGTTGTCCACCATATGCTCCTTTGAGGAAGCACCCATCCACTAATATAATTTGTCTACAACCTACCAAAAATCCCTCCCTCAAGGGAGCTAAGTAGACATACATGCACTGAAATTTACTTGATCACATCTGAAAATCACAGTTGATCAAGGATGAGTCCTCATCAATTCTAATTTGTAGTCATATAGACTCTTTATTTGTTTTCTCATCACCATCAATCAACTTAGTTCAAAAACATGACAAATTAACTATATACAAGTACATAACTGTATAAAACCTATGTGATTTAATTGAAAATATTTCATATAGAGTGTGTTACTTACTTGAGTGTTATACACTTTGCCCTCTAAGCCACTAATCTACTGATGTGAACCTCTTGATTAGTTTTGACAGCCTGGATGATGCCAGAGATCTTCCATGCAGGATCAGCTTTGAACTGCTCCAAGTAACTTCTCACTATCTATGCTGCATTCACATGCATATTATGACGATCCCTTGAACACTCATGTTGCAATTGCCCTGATTTTATTTGGATTGTACTCCCATTTTTCACCATTGGTGATACCCATAAACAAAATGGACAACCCCTCTTATAGATTGCTTTACACCTTTTATTGGAATTGGGCTTAAATGCCATTACATATCTATTCTTTATCCCATAGTTCTTGATAGCATCTTTAAATTGTTTGAAGCTCCTAAATTTCATTCCAATCTTGAATTGAGGATTTTTCATGTCACATTCTTCATTGAACTCTGTGTATTTAGGCTTTTTTGATACTAACTCATCTTCATCTGTTGATGAGCAGGAATTCAGGTCACCAAAATCAGCATAATCTAACTCAATATGCACCCCACCAGTGTTTTCTTGGGGTTCTTTTTCCACAACAACCATATCCCTAACTATTTCAATGTCCTTGACAGGATCTTCTTCTAACTCATCACTGAAATTGTAATTAGAATCATGGAGATCACTATCTTCTCCATTATTTTTCCTTTTGCCTTCCATTCCAATAATTGTATCTTCCAAATCTTCTTCTTCCTCTGATTCTTCTTCCTTCAAATTGGCTGCTTTGTCATCAATAGCCTCTCTTATTATACTATCCTTTGCACTGAATTTACTGGAGCTACCTTGATTACTAACACAATGTCCACTCCTAAAGAACACACTGACCTTCTTACTGGAATCTACTGCGATGGCTATATTCAGTGCATCTTGGTCATTTTTAATTTCTCTTAATTCCTTGGCTCCATGGCTTATATCCAACCATCATATGGTGCAACATTCTAGATCTAACATAAGGCTCCTACCCATCAACAACAATTCTATTTTTGAAATTTGAACTGCACTGCAGTAATCCACTAAGCCAACCAACTGATCTTCTACACCACCTATTTTGTAATGCATCTTAATGGTAAACAGCTCTGTTGTTGGTACTGAAATAAAACACACAACTTTTATAGTTACTGTTCTGTCCCAACTATAAGAGCTATAGTAAAAAATTATGAACACAAACACCTAAAACTAACTCCCATGTCGTTGCACTTATATATTGCACCACAATACAAACATGTTCAGAATAGTGCTTTAATTATATATTCCAATACAATACAAACATTTATATATTTATCTTTGGAAATTTATCCTCATTGGAACAATTATGAATAGAAAAATAACAGCCAAAGCAGAACAAGAAGGTGAATGCAATATATCTTTAAGGGCTTCGATATAAACAATTCTACATCTCACTCTAATACATTCTAGGATTTTAGAATTTTTTTTATATAAAAGATTAGTAATGAAGATTGAGTAAAGATTGAATGAAGAAGAAAAGCTCATTCAATCTTTATAATTATTGTTCTGCCCTACAATAAAAAATTGTGAACACAAACACCTAAAACTAACTCCCATGTCCAAAAAAAAAACCATTGCAAAAAATTAATGCTTCACTTATATATTACATCACAATACAAACATATTCTGAATAGTGTTGCAATTATATATTCCAATACAATAAAAACATTTATAGATTTATCTTTCTAGATTTATCCTCATTGGAACAATTATGAACAGGAAAAAAAAAGCAGCCAAGCTAGAACAAGAAGGTGAATGCAAATATATCTTTAAGGACTTCTATATAAACAATTCTACATCTCACTGTAATACATTCTAGGATTTTAGAAATGTTTTTTTTTTTGGCAAGATTTGTAATGAACAAAGATAATGAAAATTTGTAATAACCACTAATCATTGGGCAGTTGGTGTTAAATGAAGAATGAGTGGAGATTGGATGAGCTTTTCTACCTAAGAAAAAAAGCTTATTCAATTAATGCAGGACAATACTTCATGAAAGTGAGACCTATCCAGAAATGAACACAGATTGTAAGGCTTTTTAGACATTCTAAACAAACTGGTTGTCACAAATTGAAGAATTTAATATCAATCTTCTTGATAATTTATTAAAAAATAAAATGCAAGAGTTTCTACTTGTGGACAAAGGCATCCTAAAGACCATTGTCTATAACAAGGATCAACATGAGATGGAACATATAAAATCAACTTGGACATATAAATATCATATCCATGGTAATAAGGTTAAACTTAAGACATAAATTTTAAAATTTGGATTAAACATTTGTATAATAAAATGTCGAATATGTCAAAGATGAGATAACCAATAGCATATAAACATATGGCATTGATCATTTGATGAAGTAACAAAGAAAGCAAAGTTTGTGATTTTATAAAGACAAAACCATAGATTATACAAGACATTCAAAGTTTTTGCATCTTTTTCAAGTTCTGGACAACCTGGGACCACAAGAAGGACACATTATACTCCACATGAGACCCATATTCCACATTTTATATCTGAGTTGTGTTCTCTTTGACCGCAACACCTAATTTAACACTTCAATGACATTGACCAATTCATGAAAACCCACATTTGGTATATCATCCACACTAAGTGAAAACCCTCAATTAAATTGCAAACCCTAACTCCTAATCTATGGTGGAATGCAATGCTACAAAACCAAATAAGAAAGAAACTAGAAGGAAAGCTAGGGTTTCCTTACAATACTCTGGTGGTTCCTCTCCTGCTTGTTGGATCTCCCAATTGATTGACATTGTGAGTGACTAAATGTCTGTTGTTTTCTTTCACAGCTAAAAGCAACGCTTCTCTCCTCCCAATCACCGATTCAAACAGTCAAAGCCACCAGCTTAGAAGTCTCCAAAACAATGACGAGAAGAATAAGACTTCAGAGAAGAAGAACCAGAGAAGAAGAAGAAAAAGAAGAAGAAGAAGAAGAAGAAGAAGAAGAAAGAGGGTGAGGTGTCGGTTATTTTCTTTAGTCAGCCACTTAATTTAAGGTGGACAAGTCAAGTAAGCTTGAAGATGTGGACATCAATTGCTGACTCTGTCTTTACGGCGGCCACATTGGCTTTTGGGTGTCAAAAAGTCTCGGGTGACTGTCTAGTGAACGTATTTAAACCTTGTGACCACTTTGATATATTTTGAAGTTGGATGACTGTTCAAAAAATTAACCAAAAATAAGTACTCCCTAAACTTCCGTACTTCTTATTAAAAATAATTATGATTTATTTTTAAAAAAACTATTGATTACTTTTTATTATAATATTGTTTTTATTTTCTTCTTTCTTTTTCTCATCGGGATTGGCAATAAATGGTTTATCATCATTATAACTATTTGTCCAAGTCTCTGAAATTTATGAAATACCCATGCAGCTTTGTACAGTAGTGCTAAAGATGATGAACAACTAACCAAGCTATCCTATTACTCCACGACATTGCAACTCTCAATACATACCACTCCCCATTCAACTGTCTCTCTTTCATGACTCATGCTTATTCATCACCTTACATTCCAAAAGAATACTCTTCATTTCCATTTTGTGCAGAATAAGTTATACTGTCCTGTTGGGTGATTGATGCTTCTCTTCCTATTTCCATTCTCTTCTCTTCAAAGATCCCCAACCTGCCAACGACCTTGGGGTCTATTAGTACACGGGTCGCCGATAGAGCTCTCACCGAGTGGTGAGAGTTCGATTTCTACTGAGGCGACATTTCCCGGGAGTTGTGAATAGTGGTTGCATGACGGGTGGCTTTCGTACCCATGTGAGCACGGCCCCGTCCCCACTTGTTCCACCGAGGCACGTGCACGTCCCCTGGGTCTCAGTGGGTTCGCCCGCTCCTCTTTCCCAGATCCCCAACCTATGTTTTAAGTCTTTTCGGTCCATATAACAAACCCAAAATTTATCAACGTTGACAACATATAAAAAATAAATTGATGAAAAAATGTTCACTAGAAAAATTTAGGAAATCCCTTCTCTAGTTCCAGCACTGTGCATATACTACACATCTACAATTATTTACCTTATGTAATAAACTCTTAACTTTTTTATGAATTGAATGATCCAGCTGGCAGCCACATCATCCCAATCACCTGAAATGACTCGGAAACAACCACAATCCAGTGCGTCCGGAGAAAAAATAAATGATTTTAATGTTATAAAAAAAATATTTGTGGCTATAGTGGTATTATGATGAAATTTTTGTGGCCACCGGTGTAATGAACCCCTTGTCAAGTTCAGCATTAAATTTAGCACTTCAAGACTAAGTTCAACAATATATATCAAGTAACAACGAAAGGGACCGCTCAGCCCATAACAGCCTAAATTAAATTATTATAAGAAGGGGAAAGAAAGTTCCTTACTCTGCTGCTTGTTCATTTATTTTAAATGCCAAATCCGAGATAAGGGACAAGTTAGGAATACTATAAACAAGTATGCATAATGCATCTGGTCATGCATGACATTTAACTGTTGGCCGCTCTTTGCAAGCTGACAAAACAGATAAATAGCCGCTTTCAGACGTAGACTCTGTTTCACCAATCATCCAAATCAAACAATTTTTCCGGTTTTAGCTTTTATACACCCCTGAAGTATTGCCACATGACACTGAAAGATACACTAAACAAACACTTGCCAGACAATCTTTGCACTACCCTCTCATCCAATTAGATACATCATCTCAAATATTGAAAATAGACATTCACCATAAAGCATGTGTCAGGAATTCTCTTATCAATAAGAGAACAAGGAACTAAATGGGTTACCCCAAGTGCTCCATGTCTCTGCTTTCATGGCTAAGTTTGGTGGCCATCATCCTGCTTCAGTCCATCAATGGCACCAACACTGACTTCCCTGCTTACTCTTCTCAGCTCAAACTACATCTCAACATCTCGCAAGTGCAACTCAACAACCTTGCAGTTGCATCTGATGCTGGTAAACTCTTTGGTTGGATCTCAGGCACCGCTGCAACTTATCTTCCATTACAGTTAGTTCTTTCCATTGGTGGAACTCTTGGTTTGATAGGCTATGGCATTGAATACCTATTCCTAGTTAACAAGATATCTCATATCTCCTATTTAGAGGTCTTCATGCTTAATATGATGGCTGGAAATAGCATCTGTTGGATTAACACCGTGTGTTACCTAGCATCCATGATGAAGTTCCCAGTTGATAATGCCATAGTGGTGGGACTTGCCACAAGCTATCAAGGTTTAAGTGCCAAAGTCTACATCGCCATGGCTCAAGTGATACGTGGAAACAACAAAGACCCTAGCAACAAGAGCATATACTTGTTGCTAAACTCGGTGGTGCCCATGTTATCTAGTTTGATATTGATCCCATTCTTCAAAGAAACAGAGCCAGCAGTGTCTAGGAACAGAACCGGTCTTGTGATTTTGTTCATGATAGCTTGTTTAACAGGAGCATATGCTGTAGTGGAGACTATGGTCAGTACAAAGAGAGTGTTGTCATTCATGTTATTAATCATGGTGATGTTGGTGTTTATGGTGCCATTGATGAAGGTTGCAGGGTGGTTGAGAGAGAGAGGATGTAAGCCAGTGAGAGTGGTTGGGGATGTGCAGATGAGTTCAGTGATGGTGGAGAACTTTGGTGGTGCATCATCAATGGAGGGAGAGGAGGCTGATCAGGAGATTGGAATAAAGGTGACAAGGGTTGGAGATGAGCATGGGGTGAGGGAATTGATGAAAAGCTTGGATTTTTGGCTCTACTTTGTGGTGTATTTGTGTGGACCTACATTGGGATTGGTGTATGGGAACAACTTAGGCCAGATTGCTGCTTCACGTAGTGTTTCTGAAACTCTTCTGGTGTCCATTTCTTCTTCTTTTGTTTTCTTTGGCAAGCTCAGCTCTGCTCCCTTGTCAGCTCTCTCCAGGTTAGTGCAACTAAATTTTAATTAAAACAACGAAAAAGTTAATCATATATTAATCAACTTCTCATCATGTGGCATTGGATATATGTTGTATGTCCCTCACAGTGGAGACACAAACTTTGGCATGGCATGTGAAATTAGTAAATTCTGGAATGATGGTGATCGCTGGGCTAAGCTTTTTCCTTCTCTTGTTTAATGAGCAGGAGTAGATACATGATAACAAAAACAGCAACAGTGGCAGCACTAATGGCACCAATGCCATGGTCCTTCTTCTTGGTTATAAATCCTAGTAAGGCATGTCTTTTCATAAGCACAGCCATGGTGGGCATGTGTTCAGGGGCTATTACCTCCATTGCTGTCTCCATGACCTCTGAATTGTTTGGACAAAAACACTTTGGTGTGAATCACAACATTGTGGTGGCAAACATTCCCATAGGTTCATTTCTCTTTGGCTACATAGCTGCATGTATCTATGATGTACAAGAAAGGGAGCATGGTGTCTGCATCGGAAGCAAGTGTTTTCATAAAACTTTCATTGTGTGGGGCTCTATCTGCTCTTTAGGGGCCATTCTTAGCTTTGTTTTATATTTTAGAACAAGACAATTCTTATTGAAAAACAAATGATGTATATATGTAACTGTGTAGGGTCTTCACTATTTTTTTCAAGGTCTGTTAATCCTAGGCTAAACGAAAGATTTTGTTCTTATGTAGTGTGATCACAATGAATCCCACGTTAATACATTTGATGGCCACTGAAAATAATATATAATGCCTCTTTTATTAGTTATCCAACATTAATTATTTGTAAAATATTTTCAAATGTGAACAGCAGAGGGAAATTGCCAATGGTATGTTAACAATTTATTTAAAAAAAAAAAATTATTTGTTGATTTTATTTATTTATTTATTTGACAAATACTCGAGGTCATGCAGCATACTAGAAATTGATAGTCAAACCTCTGTGTTCTTATCAGGTAAAGCGGGACTTGAACTTAGGATTTAAACTTCTCACACCGATACTTTTCATTAGAGATATTAATTAAGTGTGATTCACCTGGAATGTATTTCACAACCCCAATGCCAACTTGTCAAATCTATCCCCTACCCCGCCTCCGAATTTGGGTTTAGGGAAAAAAAATTTTTCAGTCCCCGCCCACACAGAGATTACCCAAATTCCGGGATTTCTATCCCCGATTTTTGTTTGTATTTATAAAATACATCAAATATATTATTACTTAATATTATATATATATTAAAATTATATATTCATGGACCAGACCTGTTCCTAACTCTGTCCCCCACTGAGATTTACATCTTGTTCCCCGAATTTTAACCCCGGGCCCATGGGATCAGGGGTAAATTAATAAAGCCGTGGACTATAAATTTTTTAGCTTTGATAATTTTATTGGCTCCATAAAATTAATAATTTATTCATAAATCTAATTTAATGATGAGGTTTTATATACTTTCAAATTGTTTTAAAAATTTACTCTGTAGTTAAACATAATGATATATTCAGATGTTCTCTTTTGAAACACATGCATATATCATAAAAACCTCAATATATTATCAGATTGAATTTCCACCCCAGCAACAAGGAGAGTTATGTTTCATCCTTCTCCCTGATCAAAATTGATATAAATAGTGGTTTTCAAGTATTTCTGTAGACCTTGAGGAACGTTTACCTGATATAATGGCTTTTTAGGGAGTGTTGGATACTTTCCTCTGTTTTAATCTAATTTCATCGCCTGTGAAACAGAACCAATTGAGCAACAGAATTCAGCATTATTCATTGCCAACACGGCAACACCTGCAGTAAAAGTCTTGCACACCTAAACATTGTACAGGTAGATACATTCACTTAATCTTCATTTACACGCTTATATATCGCTTAAATAGAATATACCTCAGTGAGTTTCATCACACCGGTCATCTTTTCATTCTTAAATTCTCTTTTAGATAATCATGGATGTTGATTTTTCCCTTTCTTTGTTTGATTTGTGTTGGCCTACTGACTCTACTAAGCAGTCTGCTGATGGTTCGCCCACTGTTTGATAAAATGCCTCAAAGAGTTTTGCTCACTAGAAACTCTCGTTTAGGTTCATCATGGACATCAGTTGGGTTTTTGCATCATCCTTGGAACCATAAACCATCTTATTTGTTGTAATAGATGGTGCTAATAGCAATGCTTCGTTCAACAATTCATTAAATTTTTACTGATTAAAATAAGTCTAATTCTTATGCTATTTATTAATTGTTCCATTTTATTTTCTATCTTTTTTTTTTTTTTCAGTGGTGTAACAATTACTTATAATATTGAACTTGAGATATAAATAACAGATTAATTAATCCTTTGAACCATTTGTATGTAGGTGCCAAGACCTGCATTCAAGTAGCCGCATTATGAGAAGAAGCAAATGGCCTTTCTTGCCATACAAAGGCAAGTGGCAGGGGTCCTTCAGTGAGAGACAGGCTATGGAAACTCTCAGGAACAAAGTATTGGAAGAACAACATAACTCTGATACAAAGTCCGTCTCTATGCTGGTGGACTGTTTTCGTATTTATGGTTCTAGCCCCAGCTTCTCTGGTTACTCCTTCATGGTTCAACATTTACTACACAAAAATCTCCATTCCCATCTCCCTCCAATTCTGGACCATCTTGAAAAGTCTGAGAGAATCGATGTTCCAGAAAAATTCTTTGTCAACCTCATACAAGAGTACGGCAAAGCAGACATGCTTCAAGAGGCTGTCAACATGTTCCTTAGGATCCCAAAGTTCCGATGTTCCCCATCTGCACTATCTCTAAATTCACTACTCAATATCCTCTGCCGGAAAAATGATGGTCTTGTATTGATTCATGATGTTTTATTGAAGGCTCCGGCGTTGAACATTCGGCTCGAGGCTTGCAGTTTTCGCATATTGATTAGAGCTCTTTGTAGAACTGGGAGGGTGGGTTTTGCCATTGAGCTGTTCAATATAATGCAGCAGCTTCATGAGTTTATGCCTGATTCAGGATTTTACTTGCTTATTCTTCGAGCACTATGCAGGTATTCAACTCCCGATGAAGTTATGAAATTTTTGGAGGATATGTGGAATGCTGGTGTCCTGCCCAGCACATGGGAGTACAATGCTGTGATTAATCTACTTGTTAGCAAAGATCGATTAAATGATGCATATTCTATTTTAACCCGCATGAAAATTGAGGGGAAAAGGCCTGATATCATCAGTTATACAACTATTTTGAATGGTTTTATCTTGGCGAACAATTTCAGTGAGGCTGAGGAAGTTTTTGATGAAATGCTTGTGCTTGGTATTGATCTTGATGTTGTTACTTACAATACCTACATCAGTGGTCTCTGTAAGCAAGGTGAATTTGGAAGAGCTTATAGAATGGTGCTTGGTATGGAAAAAGCCGGGTGCAAGCCTGATACAGAAACCTTCAACACACTCATAGATGGATATACGAAAGATGGTGAGCATGTGAAGGTTAATGAAGTTATGAGTGAAATGCTTGGGAAGGGCTACCAAGGCAATTCACGAACATATGCAATCTTGATAGATGGATTGCTTATGGAACAAAAGCCTGCTGAAGCATTCCAAATGTTAATGGAGACGGTAAGCAAAGGGCTTATTCCTAATTCTGCAACTTTCAATGCTGTGGTCTGTAGCTTGTGCCAAAAGAACCTCCTCAACAAAGGGATACAAGTTCTGGAAGAAATGATCAGTCACTCCATCGCTCCTGATGACAGCTTATGGGAAGCTTTGCTTTCTGCAATTAACTTAAGGCGTGAAGAAATGGCAGTTCATTTAGAGGAGATGATTTTAGGTGGTAGCAGGGATAGGTGGTGACCGTCAAGTTATGTATCTATGAGAAAATGATGTGATATTTGAGCACTCATTTGCTCAAGTTGTCTATCAAGTGTGAGTGCATCATCAGTTGGAAGCAAAAGTGTTGCGGACTCTATTGATTGTTGAATCTATATGGTTATCAGCTTTATACACAGTCAGGTGCAAGAGAAGAAAACTGCAAGTTAGTACTTCTTCAAAGTTTTCACCTATTTTCGCCAGCTTTGCAGCATTTTCTTAGCCTTGTAGAGGATTACCACAGCAAAATTCAGCACTCTTCCTAGATCTCGATTTTACTGAATCCAGGTATCTTGTTCAGACCCTCTTCTTCCATTTTCATTTTCACCTTATTAGCATCTTCCCACCTTCCATCTTCAGCACACACATTTGACAACAACACATGAGCATCAACATCACCTGGCATCAACTGAAATATTCGTTCTGCAGCCAGTGTAGCCATTACTTTATCACCATGAATCCGGGAACCATTCAACAATGACCTCCAAATGGCAGGCCAAGGTTCAAAAGGCATGCACTCAATAACATGTCTAGCTTTCTCAAGGAGTCCATTTCGTGCAAGAAGATCAACCAAGCAAGCAAAATTATCCTTTGAAGGGCTCATCCCGTAATCAGTGCTTATGGAATTGAAGAAAAGCTGTCCCTCTTCTACTAATCCCAGATGATTGCAAGCTGAAATAACTGCTACAAATGTCGTATGACTAGGACTTACATTCACATGTTCCATTTTCTCAAAAAGTTCTACAGCCTCTGCTATCAAGCCGTGATGAGCATAGGCGGTGATCATGGCATTGAAAAGAACTGCATCATCTTCTCTTGAAGAGGAATCAAAAGCCAGTTTAGAGCTGCTGATATCTCCACATTTAGAATAAGCATCAACTGCAGCACTTGCTACAGCCACATGGCTCTCATATCCTGTCTTCTGTACATGCGCATGGATGCATCTGCAATGGTTGAAAGCAGCAACGTTAGCACATGCATTCAGAGCACTGCTTAGTATGAATTCATCCAAATTCTCATCCCTTCCTCTTAGGCAATTGATAAGTGAAATTGTTCCGTTGGTGAAGCCGTGCTTTGAGAATGCAGAAATTATAGTCCCCCAAGAAACCATATCAAGAACCTCAGAATCTTGGAAAATTTTAAAGGAGCTCTCTACTGAACCAAATCTTGAATATGCATGAGACATTGCACTGCTCACAGCACAACTGGAACAAAAACCTAACTTGATGATACGTGCATGAATTTCTTCACCCAACTTCAGATCTTCGGGTCCTTGACATGCACTGAAAATGGTTGAGTATGTATATTCATCCAGGTTAACATCTGACCATATTGCTCTGCGGAAAAGCTGTAATGCCTCTTTAAAATGGTCATTTGAGACATACCCGGTGAGCATTTCATTCCATGTAACTATAATTCTAGCAGGGGCACTCCTGAACATGTGGTATGCATTCTCCACCAAACCATATTTAGAGAACATACTAACAAGTGAACTCACGACCAACATATCATTGAAGAGTCCGAGACGATAAGTAAAGCAAAAAAACTGAAGCCCAAGAGAAAGATCTTTCATAGAACCACATAGCCTGAAAATGATAGAGAGAGTAACTTCATTCGGTCTCAAGCCAGAGAGTAGCAGTTTGCAAAATAAAGCCACAACTTCTTGAGATTCCTCTTCTTGTGCAAAGCTGGATATCACAGTATTCCATGAAACAATATCTTTGCCCTTAATTCTACAGAATATCTTCAATGCAGAATCCTTCATTCCATTCCTATAGTATGTGTCAGTAAGTGCATTCATAACTGAAGTACTGAACTCCAATCCACTGGATACAATCATCCCATGAATTTGTTGTGCATAACTCAAGTTCCCGGTGATTATGCAACCTTTAAGAGCACTTACATAGGTGAATTGATCAGCAATGAGCCCATTGCAGTGCATAAGACTTACGGTTCTTATTGCATCACAACCATATCCATTGATTGCATAACCCTCCACCATAGCATTCCAACAGGCCAAGTCCTTGTGCTCTATAAACTCAAAGACAAATTCCGCAAAACCAATGCATCTACACTTCGCATACATATGCAAAAGTGAACTACCTACAAATGGATTGCAATCCAATCCAATCTTCAGAGCAACAGAATGAATTGAGCGACCAAATTCAACAATGTTCATTGCAGCACATGCGGTAAGAACAGCGGCAAGCCCAAACTCATTGGGACAAAAACCAGCTCTCAACATTTCAAGATAAAGTTTCAAACTCATCCAATATTCACCGTTATGAACAAATGCAGAGATCATCGACGTCCAAGACACAAGATTCCTCTCAGGCATTTCCTCAAACACCTTAAAGGCATCCCACAAATGCCCACACTTTGAGTACATACCCAGCAAATTATTCTGAGAGAAGATGTCATTGGAGAAGCCAAGCTTGAAGCTTTTCCCATGGATTTGGGTCCCAAGAATGGGTGAGTTCTTGGTGGAAGATAAGAAAAGGGCTGCTGCAAAGGCTAGTGGGTCGTTAGTGCTAGAAAGTGGAGAGATTTGGTGGTGGTTGGTGGAGTTTGAAGGAATTGAGGAGTAGTTCAATGATGATCTTGTGAGGAATAAAGAGTAGCTTGTTAGTCTAAAGCTTGCAAAAGCTTTGGACTTTTTCATTGGGAGAAAGATGATGGATGGTTCGTTGGCGCATTTTGTTGAGCTTCGCTAACGCGGGAAAGAACTTTTTTTTTTTTTAAATAATTTTGTTTTTTTTTTATTTATGCATTTGGAACCCTACAAAATATCAAAATTATACGTAATATGCAAATGGGTCATGATTCTATGTGCATTAGTAATTGGTACACCAAGTTAGCTAGGCTTTATATTTAGGCACAGAAGGATCACTTTGTTCAACTAAAATTCTAAAATCTCTTTTCTTAAATTAAAAAAAAATCTGACAAGAAAATTTTAAAAAATATTCATATAAATTAAGTATGCATACTAAAAGGAAATGAAGCTTGTGTCTTTTTTATAAAACTCTTGTTTATATATATATTAAAAACATAAAATTATATATACTGTGAGGAAAACAAAGAACACAATAAAGTAGATAAAGAGATGAGAAGTACATAAAAGTGACGCTATTGCTAGGAGGCTTTCCAGTGACTGACACACACCCATTCGTTTTATTTCGTTAAAAAATTTGTTGCCCTTCTCAATATATCATATTCAACTAATCAGGTGGTGGTGGTGTTCGCCGTCATCGTTAATTTTATGGTTATCTTCAATCTCGTACTCGCCGTCGCGTGTTCCGGTGGAAAGCGGTCGGGATAATTTAATATCATCTTTCCTGGTC